>NC_053438.1:40026271-40326271 GCF_007990345.1 Gossypium hirsutum | reverse complement strand
CAATATTTTTGTTATGTGGTTATATGTGCATTTCGGCCATGGTCTTTGTTTGAATTTGAGATTTGTAATGTGATTTTCCTAAATTGTCTATAAATTTTTGGTTGTTGATTTCATGGTAATGGTATATTGAATCCATGACTTGAATCCATGAAAATTTAGTAAGGTTGCATTCGGCAACTTGCTTGGAATTAAAAATTGATGTCTAAGCTTAGGTGATTTCGATGATGATATATATGTTCATAAGTATATTTAGTTGATTCGGCTTTGGTAGTTGCATGAGGCTATTAGCCGAATATACTAACATACATATGCATGTGTAATTGAAGTATGAATGTTTAGCAAGATGGTTAAACTAGTTAAATTATTGATTTAGCTCAAGGAGTTAAAGGAGGTGAATCGAGCAAAGGCAAAGAAAAGGTTATCGAGTAGCCGAGTTGGAACCGTCTTACCCAACACGAGGTAAGTCATTAAGCATGTAGTTGGTATTATTTCAAATGGTCATAATGTTTATGTATTGATGCTGAATGGAATGAATAAATATACATATATATATATATGCATGTACGTATGTGATGATGAAATTGTTGAATGAAAGAAAAGAGGTAAGATGTACTGAGCTGTTGATCTTGGCACTAAACGTGCGGGATAACCATTTATGACCATGAGATTAGCGCTAAGTGCGCGGGATTAAATTGTACAGCACTAAGTGTGCGATTTGACTATGTTGCACTAAGTGTGCGAAATGAATACGATGCACTAAGTGTGCGAATTGACCATGCGGCACTAAGTGTGCGATTTGACTATGTTGCACTAAGTGTGCGAAATGAATACGATGCACTAAGTTTGCGAATTGACCATGCGGCACTAAGTGTGCGAGTTTGACTATGTAGCACTAAGTGTGCGATTTGATTATGTAGCACTAAGTGTGCGATTTGATTACGTAGCACTAAGTGTGCGAGTTGATTATATAGCACTGAGTGCGCGGACTCAATATACAATCGTGAATCATTATGGACACTATGTGTGCGACACTATTGAGTCGATCGCGGACAGCGGATCGGGTAAGTGTCTTGAGTACATGGCTAATATGTGCTATGCTTATACTTGGTGTTGAGCTCGGTAAGTTGAACCTATGTGACAACTATACTTGAAGTCACGTACATAAAATTTATCGTAGGATGGGTGAAAGGCCGTTTATTCGTTTGATTGTAACGAAAATAAATTGATTTATGAAAATGCTTCAATGTCCTATTGATGAGTATATGGAATGTGAATGCATGAATTGATATGAAATTGAATCGATAGGTTGGAGGAACTATGGTATGGTTCGGAATGGATGGAGTAATTAGCCTCGTTCCATTTTGTTTTCTCTTGTGATAATGTTATTGATGGATGGTAGTGCATTGCTTATGACTTACTGAGTTATAAACTCACTCGGTGTTTCCTTGTCACCCATTATAGGTTGCTTGGACTCATCTAATTTTGCGGGGTCAGGCCGTCATCGAAGTCATCACACCGGATAGCAAGTTTTGGTACTTTCTTCTTAGTTGGCTTAGAAGAACATTTTGGCATGTATAAGCTATTACGTTGTGTTTGAATTTTGGCATGTAAACCTTAAGCCATGCGAAAATGGCACGTATGTTCGATTGAGTTGGATCAAGGGTAGACATGAAATGGACCTAGTTACTTTCGTAACAGATGCTGGCAGCAGCAGTGTCATGAGATTGAAAAATCACTAAAAATAGTAGGAGTGGAATTAATTGATGAATAAATTATGTAATCGAAGCTCGATGAGTCTGTTTTCATGAGGAAGTAACGAAAAGATCATATGGGCAGTATATTAAGAGATAATCAGATTTTTGTGGGACAGGGCCAGAACGGTTTCTGGATTCCCTGCTCCGACTTTGGAAATTCATTATAAATTAACCAGAGATAATTAGGGGTCATACCATATATGTACAGATTCCTCTCTGAGTCTAGTTTTCATAGAAACAAACGGCATCAGTATTGAAGCCCCGTGTAGGGAGATATCCAAGTCGTAATGGACAAAGGTCAGTGTAGTCGATCCCTGCAACTTGGGAGACTTTGACTAATAAACTGTACTAATTGGCCCGACCAAAAATTCTAGAAAAAAATAGATAGATGGGCACATGAGTCTAGTTTCTGGGAAAAATTACGAAACTGATTTTCGAGTTACGAAACTCAAGATATGATTTTTAAAACAACTGGTACACAGATTGGGCAGTGTCTGGAAAATAAATTTTGTAAGGGGTTAAAGTCGGTTAACACCTCGTGTCCGACTCCGGTGTCGGTTTCGGGTACGGGGTGTTACATCACCATGTAGTAAAAATATTGTAACAAAATAACCTCTCTAGAGTCAAGAAATCTTATGATAGCAACTTAAGTTTTAATTTAAGGTATTTGTTGTAAAAGTAATCATTAATGAGAAATGAATTTTGTTTGTTAAAATAGTAAGTTTAAATTTTGTTGTTAGGAAAAATCTGGTTTAGCCGTGGCACTCCATACCTGGATTCGACAATCAGGTCGAGTAGGGGTGTTACAAATTTAGTGGTACCAGAGTACGACTTAGTATTTTGGACCCAGTAATTGGAAAGTGTACCCCTTATGTGCATGGTGTTCGCTCTGACTAAATCATTCGAGCCATTTTTTATTAAGTTGTTACACGCTGAGTGTGTAAATATGATTGCCTAAATTGGCGGACAGAAATGAGGGTAAAAGTAGGCAAATAGAGAAAAAGACATAAAGTAAGGATAAGTAGATGCATTGATTCAAAAGTACAAGTGCTGGGGAAAGGAAAATATTATTAAAGAAGAGATACAACAAAGATAAAATACCATTATCTGTTGATTGAGTTATTGCCTTAAAAATGTCATTGCCTTCTTTTGGTTGAGTCCTCTAAAAGGATTTAGGAATGATTGCGAGTTTGAAACCAAACAAGGAAGACCCTTGTAGTAGATTGAATAAGGATCAAACAAGTGGGGTGAGGTGGAAGGTACACTTGGATGCTGGACTTGGTTTTTGTAGTACTATCCTCAAGGCTTAGAGACCCTCTATTTTGCAAGTTCACCTCTTCATCAATGTGTGGCTCCCACTAGCTCTTTTCTTTTGCATACCCATAGTGGTTTTGAATTTGGACCTCTGAGCTGGGAGAGCATAGGTAAACCTCTAACCTTGAGACAACTTTTTATGAATCTAGGGAGTTGTAAACAACACAGCCCTCTAGAATGGGTAACCCTTTTGAGTTTACCCCACCTAGCTTCACTTTCACTTTAAAGGGTAGGCAAGGATGTAACCACCCTTTAAATAGTTGGAAGGAACACTGGGACTGATGTGGTGGGGAGTTGAGCGATGTTGATGTGGTATCCCATGGTGTTAAAGTAGGAGCTGTGATAAGTCGGGCCCTGGGGAGAAACAAAAAAGTTGAGGAAAGGAACTTCCCTAATTTTTAAGGCAGAAACCTGCCTTTTTCTAAGTTGGCCAAAGATGGAGACGTATAATATCTTGTAGTGGAGCATTCTCTCTAGAGGAAAATGAGGTAGTCATTAGAGTCGCCTAGATGACCTTTCTCTTAATCTACATCGAGAAAAAAGTAAGGTGGGGAAAACATATTTCCTGGGGTAACAGATAAACCACCATATTGTATTCTGTGGGTGTACCCCTGTAAGTCAGGAATTTTTGCCTTGCCTATGCTTTCTATTGAGAATTTAACCAGTGGACAGGCAAGGAAGGTAGAAAATAGAGGACTTGTTTTCTAGATCTTAAAGTTGGAGAAGTAAGGGAGTTGCATTCTAAAGATGTAGATAGATGAGAATAGGAAAGATAGGAAAAAGTGAAGTGGGAAATAATGAGAGGATTGGTCAATCCAAAGGCCAGTAGACTTATGAATTTTCCTTTAGCGTTCGGGTTTATTTATAATCGTAGGAGAGCGTAGGAATTTATGGAAAATTGAATGAGTGCTAAGAAACCATTCAAATCCATCAATGCAAGTAAGCCACCTGTTGGCATCAGGAGAAGGAAGAATCTTTTAAGATTCCCAAGGTGGGAATATTGGACAACTGTTATCCATTTTGGTATAGCCCTCATGAAAGTAGAAATCGTCATAGGTTTGTGCACTTTATTCCATTGAAGTCTAGCTAAAAGGGCTACTAGTGATCGAGAGATAAACCAATTCTAGGTTTTGAAATTTATTCAATTTATTCAATTTATTCCAATTTTTACAATTTAGTCATTGAAGCAAAAACTAACTTTGCAACATTTCCATCAACCAATCACCATAAGATTTAATTACCACTCGTCATCAACATGCAAACATCAGTCAAATAAATGATCAAATGATTCATTAAAATCAAGGTTAAAAAAAATCTTAGGGACTCCTAATGGAGTTTTTCTTGAAGATGAAAGCAACACCAAAAGTGATGAAAACCCAACTAAAGTTTAGATTTTTTTCACTTTTGAAGTTTCAAAAAGCCGAAATATATTAAAGTTTGTAAAGAGAAATCAAAATACAAAGTAGATTTTTTGTACATAAATGCAAGAAAATGAAAGCTACAATAAAAACTAAAGAAACTACTAGCTACAACTTCTAAGCTAAGAAATAAAAAGTTTTTAAACCTAAAAATGGATAATAGAATAAAAGATTAGTTAAAAAGATGATAAAGTTAGCTCATTTAAGTTTGACAACCCAACTATCTTTAATACATGCAAAATTCAACCCAAAAGTTTGACAAAAATGCCACTGGAATGTATGAGTTTACTTCTGTTTGTGTTTTTTACCCATGTAGTGTTTTTTACCCCGTCAAATTTCAATGTCACGACAACCTCGGTAGTTGTACAATCTTGGCTTTGGGGGTTTTCAATGTCACGACATCGACTAGCTGGAGTCGCGATATCCTTGACGTTGGCTGTAACACCCCGATACTTGACTTGATCGTTGGGCCCTAGTTACAAGGTGCCACATTCATTTCTAGAGCAACTACGATTAATTTACATTTATTTTCAAAATGTTAAACATTTAGATGTAAGTAAAACAGGGGTATAAAATGATACATAATCATTTTCAGATTTTATACGATCTTACAAAAGCTCTTTTGCTAACTCAAAGTCGAAATAAAACCAAATTGTAAAAAATTTTAAAATATTAAGTTGGCGTCGTGACGTTAGTGGTTCCTCGTCGTGATGCCATATTCTATCTTAACTTATCTTGACGTTGAGAGTCAATCATCATAATGTAACTCTCTGCCCAGCCCTTGTCACGACATTGAAGAACCTATGTCGCGACGTGATCCCTTGTTCTATTAAAAATCCAATTGCATATATTGTTTCACAAGCATATTTCACTTACATGGATACCTTTAAGGCTACAATTGATCATTTACCAAAGTCTAACCTGTTAACAACCATATACCAATGTTTATTTTCCAACTATTTCAACCATTTACAATACTAACTTTCAAAATGTCCATTGGAACATTTGAACAAATTGATTGGCAAATTAGGCTTTCCTAGTATACTTAAGGAGCTTGTTCTCTAGCAAAGTAACATCTTTTGCATAGTTTTTTGTTATTTTTAGGTTTTCAGTTAATAAGTGGAAATGTCTCATTTTGCCCATTTTGTGACCCAATTCAGCCAATGGAGCCACTAGGAAGCCTAACGTGTGATTGAGTGGTGTAGGTACATTTTGGACGTAAAAAACAAGTGAGATAGAAACCAAAGGTAAAGGTATAGTGATATCGACACCTTGGAATCCCGATACCTCCAATAGTATGGAAGATTGGAGACACCCTTTAGTGGTATCACGATATCCACCTTTCTAAGAAGATCCCAAGGCTCAAGACTACCCGAGGTATCCCAATATCCTCTTCAGGATATCACGACATCGACATCATCAATGGGACAAAATTAGACAAAAAGGTAGTCTTTGTCCACCTGGTCCACCAATCACTGAAGGCCCGTGTTGGGACATTTTTGGCAATGAAAACTCATCAGAAGACAGCCTAAAAAAGCCAAAATTGGCTGAGGAGGAGAGAGATACACATTAACCTAGTTTTTAAGTTTAGTTTTCTCTAGGTTTTTCTTCGTTTTTCTACACTTTTTTTAGGGTTTTCATTTTCTCTTCTTATTTCTTAGTTTAGAGTTTATTTTTCTACATTTACTTCTTGTTCTTGATGTTCTTAGTGTTAGTTAAGTTAGTTACCACTATAGCTTAGGTTTATTTACACTTTCAGTTGCTATGCCTTGGTTGCACGACATTTTTAGCTTTAGTTTAATATATTTCAGTTTCTTTTACTTTAAATTTGTTAAATATTTTTCTTTTATGTTTATTGCTTTAGATTTTCTTGTTGAATGCTTTTAGTTTCATCTTCTTTAAGTTTTCTTACATAAAATGTCAAATTTTCTATTTTTCTTAAGTTTTACTTTGCTGACTATTTTGTATTTCATTTCCATGTTCATCCTCTTTATTTTCAACATGAGTAGCTAAATCTCAAAGGGGTCGGTTGGTAAAGATATGGATAAGCTGATTTTTGGACCAATGACTAAATCATAAAAAATTGGACTAAATTGAATAGACCTAAAAACCTAGGACGTGACGCCCCTAAGGGAATATCTAGGAAAGTGAGGCCAAAAGGTAATCTCGTTGCGTACTCATTCATTAGTCTCGAATTAACTAGTGAGATCGAGATATAAATTGGAGCTAAGTCGTCTAAGTCGGTAAAATTAAGTTCGAAAGATAAAATGAAGCCACTAAGTTATTTAATCGATTTAAGTGTTTTGTTCGAGAATTGATGAGCCATATTAAAATCAACCAACCACTATTAGTTAATTATTTGGTTAATTTCTTAGTTTTATATTCTTTACAATTTAGTCATTATATTAGCATAGTTACTTTTCCTATCATATTTTCTTGCTATAATTTGCCGTACTATAAAATCGTATGATTAACTACTTAGACTCTCTCTTGTATGCTTGTTCTCACTCAACCATGATCTCCTTAGGGTTCGATCCTTTTAATACCCTGATATTCCATTGTAACACTATAATTATTACTACTGACCTGTACACTTGCAGTAAAATTGTACTTTAAAAATTCTCTTCTAAAATCATTGTTTTATGTGCACATGGGAGATGCTGGTCAAGTAGTTGGCATCACTGCTAGGGAGATGGTGTAAGATTGAGTAATTTTTAGTGTTCATGTTAAGTAGAGCTAAGTAGAAAAGGTAGGATTTATAGATACGACTTTTTTTCTATTTGTTTTTATTTTTTAGAAATTTTTATATTAATTTTCTTCAATCTTTTGTGCTTGCAAGAGGCATTGTATGACTCAGACCAATAATAGTGTCTTACCATTCAAACTGGAATCTAAATGTATCATCACACTCACGATGAGGGAGCAACATTTTAGGGACATCCCACCTCCACAAAGGGAGCAGCTCATCGAAGATACGAAAGTAGAGATTCAACAACCACCATACCGAGTTATAGAGCAATGAAGTTTGTGCGACTATGCGATGCCTAACTTGGATGTTGTTCAAGGTAGCATTAATTGCCTAGTGATTAATGCTAACAACTTCGAAATCAAACCAAACATGATTCAGATGATACAATTGAACCTTCAATTTTGAGGGTAAATGAATGAATATTCAAATCAACACCTTAAGAAATTTCTAAACATTTGTGATACATTTAAATGTAATGGGGTATCCTATGACGTTATCCGTCTTCGGTTATTCCCTCTCTCTTACTTATTATGCTTTTATGTGGTTATTTCATAGTCGGTAGATTCCATCAACACTTGGGATGAGTTAATGAGAAAATTTTTGGCAAAGTACTTTCCCTCAAGGAAGACAATGAAACTTCGTATGGTTATTACAGATTTTCAAAAATTGGAAAGAGAGTCATTATATGAGGCATGGGAGCACTTGAAGCTATTGCTATAGAAGTGTCCATATCATGGTTTACAAGATTGGATGCAACTTCAAGTCTTCTATAATGGGCTTGATGTAGACATACGCTCTACTCTTGATGGAGCATCCGCTGGAGCATTCATGTCAAAGACCTATGCGAAGACCTATCAACTTATAGAGGACATGGCGGTAGACTCTTACATGTGGTCGATTGAGCGGTTCATATATTGGGCCAAACAGTCGGTAGTGAATGTTGTTGGTAGCGAGGACAAGTATGAACAAGTCCTCGAAAGGCCTAATCAATTGGAGATGAGTTTACCAAGGAGCAAGTCCTAAACTAGCCAAATCTTACCCATTTTAACGTAGGACACGATGATAAGGGAAATGTAACAACTCGTCCGATGAAGCCCTAGTATTCGAGTGTTGTTTTAGAAGTAAGAATTTTAGAATGAGTTTGAATAATTAAAGTGATAGATTCATTTAAGAAATAAAAGTTTATGACTACACCCTTGGGTGAAGTCTTGAAAGTTTGAAATATAGTCCATGCAATTAATGCTTAAGAGGATAGATTTATGTTGTACAACTTTAGGATTGGATTAAGTATAAGTTGCTTTTTGAGCGTGCGTGTAATGCCTTAGTTAGGCGTGAACGAAAATTATGGCTAATTTAAGTATGACAATTCAAAGAATAACAGTGAGAGTGTATCAGTACTTGAATTAGGCGTATAGTTATATAGAAAAATGATAGGAAAAGAAGTGTTTGCCCAAAAAGGCCTATTTCGGCGTATAGAATAGCCGAGCCAAGAATGTATTTTTGTAACAGCCCATTTTTAGTGGTGTCAAAATTAGTGGTTTTAGGACCACAATTTCGATGAGTGAATTATTATTTTATTATTTATTTAATATCTAAGGGATTATATTAAGGTAAAATTTCGTTAAAAAATTTTGATGTTTAAATGGTTAATTAGGTGAAACGGACTAATTCATAAAAGGTGTAAAAGTTGAATTCTATTGATTAAAAGGGCTAAATGGTTATGGAAATGAATGTTATGGACTTGAATGGTAAATATACCATTTAAATTGTTAATGGATGTGCATGGACAAGGTTTTATTGAAATTTTGATACTTTTTAAAGGTTAAAATTGTAATTGAATGAATAAAACCTAAATTAAAATAACACAAAAAGGATACCATCTTCTTTAGTTGTCTTCACCACCAAAAAATTAAGAGGGAACAACCACTTTTATGGTTTGAAGGTTCAGTTGATATTCTTCTATGCATGTAAGTGAATTCAAGCCCCATTTTTAATTATTTTTATGTTTTTAAGTTTGTTTTAGCTTAATCTAACTAGTCTAGGGGTTAATTTGAAAAACTGTTAAAGTTTGAGGGACTTTCCATGCTTGTTTTTTAATGTGTTTTGATGTTAGTTGATAGATTATTAACTTTGGTTGTTAAATAAATATGTTTTGTTAAGTGATTTTTGGTGAAATTGTAATTAAGGATTAAATTATTAAAAGTATAAATCTATGGGTTTTATTGTAAAATGTTGGTAATAATGGGTTGTTCCAAGGTCCCTTGTAACATTGGTTAAGTTGGATTTAGGCTAAAATGAATTATATTTAAGTTCTGAGCTTAAGGACTAAATTGGGACAGGTCAAAGTATTAGGTGTAATTTTGTAATTTTGCATAAATATGAATTACGAATTAAATTGAATCCTAGAAGTACTTAATTTAATGAAGTTATTTCTTTAGATCAAGGTAAACCACGATCGGACTTAAATTGGAAAAAAGCTAAAGCTTCAGATTAGTTCGACTCTACTACTACGACCCTAGTTATCGAGGTAAGTTCATACGAACTATAATCGTTTTAATGTTATCTAAATTGACTATTTGCTATTTTGTTTTAATATAAATGAATTTGAATATAAATGTATCAATGTTATGATGAATCGACGGATAACGAGTCTCGTTTGAAACTTAAGAATTCTTAGGATACAAATGACATATCATTAGGGATTTCATGTTTCGAGTGCTGGTCTTGAATGTCCTACCGATGGCTACGGTCATGCATTTGTTGCAGATTCTCCACAGCTCATGTGAGCAGCATCGTGTAGCTTAAATTCTAACCTACAGCTCGTGTGAGCAGGCCCATTTCACAGCTCATGTGAGCATTGATGTAAAGGAAAGGTTACATTTATATGGAAAGACACACTATGTGTGAGCATTCCCGAGTATCCGATGTAATTTTAGATGGTTCAACGGGTAAGAAAAGGAAATGAAATGGTAAGTATGCAAATGGAATAAGTCATGATCTTATGAAAAGGATGATTAGTTAAATGTATACATACATATGGAAATCTACTAATCTTATGCTTGAATTCATTGTATCATGGACAAGTGTATTAACTTGTGACTTTGATGATGTTGTATAGGCTTATTCTAAGCTTATGGCATTCGTAATGATTTTATGCTTAATCTATGAATTGTGTTAATGAAATGGTAAGTTATGTTTAATGTTATACGAGCTTACTAAGCACCCATTGCTTACGTAATTACTTTCTTTTGTTTTATAGATTATCGAAAGCTTGGTCGGTTGGAAGCTCGTCTGAGACCTATTACACTATCCATGTAATGACTTGTTTTTAGTGAAATCAGAATAGTTGTTTTGGGACCAAAAATATGATGAGTAAATATTTATTTTCTTATTATTTTAGTGTCTAAAAATATTAGTAAGGTCGTATAAAGTTTTCGTTAAGCAATTTTGACGTTTGCATGCTTAATTTAGTAAAAAGGACTAAATCGTAAAAGGTGAAAAAGTAAATTTTTAGTAGCTAAAGGTATCAAATATCTATGAAATTTAAATTAAGAGGATTTAGATGGAAAATAAATCAATTTATGTGGTAGTGGACATTTATGGGTTTGGTTTTATTGAAATTATGAATAATTTTAAAAGACAAAATGATAAATAAGTAATTAAAGTTAAATTAACTTAAACAGAATGTGTACATCTTCTTCATTTTGACATCCCCCAACCAAAATTATCAAGGAAGCCATAGCTAGGGTTAGGTCAAGCTAAGTTCCATTGCATGTAAGTAGTTTTGATCTCGTTTTTAATGATTTCTATGTTTTTGAAGTCGTTGTAGCTTAATCTAACTAGCCTTGGGACTAAGGCTCCGTTTGTTAGCCAGAAAAATGTTTTCTGGAAAATGATTTACTTTTCTGAAAATGATTTACTTTTCTGGTGTTTTGATGAATCTGTGTAAAATATTTTCCGTTGTTTGGCAGAGTTCCCGAAAATATTTTCCAGAAAGCTGTTTTTACATATATTAATAAATTTATATTTTAAATTGTTTTTACATACATTTTAAATTGTTTTAAGTTGTGTTAAAAAATAGTGATAATAAAAGATCATGTCAATACATTTAACAACTAAAACATCCCCAATCAAACATAAAAGAAATGGTTTGTATTTATTACATCACATTCTTGAATGCCAACAGACTTTGATGTTCAATAAGTTTAAGAAATTCAACTTTATCTTGAAATTTTCCATTCATTAAGTTTCCTATTTATGCAGTTTGCTCTTTGAAGTAGCAGTTATAACACAAGTCGGATATATATCAAGTTAATTTCTAGTTGATTTATAGTGAAGCTGCTAATCGATGGAGGTCAACATAGCCTGACAGCACTGCTTGATTCATTTCTTTCACCGTTACCTGATATATGACCCTGTAGATTATAACACCAACATCAGATCTACATTCACTTGAATGTTATTAGAAAAAGAAAGAAGAAGTGTACCTCAAGCCTTCAAGCCACAAGTCAGTGATGAGTGCTTCACCAGGATACACCTGCAAAAGGAACCGTGCAAAGAAGCTTTTGACCATGTCTAGATCTCCCATGCAAATACATTTGATAATAGCCCGTATTGCAAACCCAAGGGTACACAATCCATGCAAAATTGTCCTTGAAAATCTATGAACATGGGATAGGCAAAGCATAAATCAGTATAAAAGCTTAGGATGCAAAGGAGATTTATCAAGTAATGCAACCAATAACCGTAGCCTCAACATAAGTAATGAACTAACCCTGTGACCTTTGCAATCATAGGATCTGAATGCAGAGGATTATAGTCACCAGATAACCTATACAATAAAGCCTGTCAAAGGAAAAAAATAGTAGTTCAAAACTTCTAGAGAAGCTTTTCATCATAAAAAAGCATTTCATAGCACAAGCTGTCGAAGCAGAAGTTGATACCAGATCAAACTAATCCACAGACTATATAGTATATGGAAAAAAAGAGAATTAACTAGGGAACATCTCTTTTTTTTTATTTTGAAAGCGACATAAAAGCTCTTGGGGATAAAATTCTAGTATTGTTGCTACATGCCTGAGGTGGTTGGGTACAATCCTCAAATACTACAGAAGGTTGAGTTTTTGGAATTTTCATAGCTGAAGCCAGATTGACTGGATAGTTTGAGTATGTAAAGGGCTTAGATGGATCTGAGAAGCCACCAGCACCACGTAGAAAAACACTTGTCCTAAAGACTCATTTATACATTAATAAACTACAGCATGAGAGTGTTAGATCAGATAGTGGGGAAATACAACTTACCGATTCAAGGTTAATATTTCACCATACTTTTTCTCATAACTTCTGGTTTCAAGTTCAAGTATTGCTGCTTTACCTGATATTTAGAGGGGAGGGGAAAAACCGTCAAGACTATCCTTTCGAAATAGACTTGCAGATATCACTTCTCTTTCTATTCACTTTTTACAGTTTTCCCACGGTTAATAAAATACCGAAGCAACTAGCAACCAACAACCAATTCGTTTGTGCTTGTTATCCTAACAAGTTCACTTTTAAATACAGTATTATCGATAAAAAGTGAAAGACTACGAGAGTAATAGATTTACACTACCATAAACAACTTGATTTCATGGTGACAAATACCACCCGACTTACTTGACATCATTTCAAGTAATGAGTACAAACCTTTGTCATGGAAACCTACGATGGTTGTTTTGTTATGTATCTGCAAGAAAAAAAATTTAATAACAACAACAATTAACTCTGGTAATAAACAGAAATTTCAAAACAATTTCCGCAGGAAGACCAAATATTCTCTAAGTGTACATCATCGATTTTATGTGCGAAATGTTATTTTAAAAGAATAAAGAATGAAATCCTCAACCTAAGATAAAATTTTGAGTTAGCAATTGTTAGTATTATAGATTTATAGAGGCATTTGAAGGAAGTGGCTTGTGTATTTCTATGCATTGTTGTCCATGCAATAGAAGACGTTTATCAAACCTTTTAAAACAAAAAAAAAACTAGAAATGTTAACGAGTTTATATTTAAAAGCTTTAAACAATTTGTTAAAATCTTTTAAATCAATCAAAGGGAAAATGAGAGACAAGATTATTTTTTAGAAAGACAAGACAGGGTAAATGACATGGGCCAATAACTTACTTTAAGTCAGGCACACCACTAAGTTGTGGCAGACCTCTAAGTGAAAATAAAGTAGAAAATGTTGGCAAAACTTCAGAAGGAGTAGGAGAACTTAGGAAAGGTATTATGTTATGTCCGTAATTAAACAAGCACCAATGGTTTGTTACGAGCAGATTAGGACAACTCCACTTCCTCCCCTAATCGACTAACACAAAAGGGTTTCTTTTTTACTCAATTCTGGGTAGATTAGGTGTCCCACTTGCAGTTCAAATGCAATTTCAATTCACCTTTAATACAACAGGTTAAGCTAAACCGCAACAACAAATATAAGCGCATTTTCCAATTAAGAACAGTGGTGTTCTTTAAAAAAAAACCATCCAAATGATGTATAAGTATAACCTTGATAAAATACTGCCCGTTTTCATGGTAAACGTATTTAAGTTCATCGATATCGACGGTGTCCCGACCACATGCTCCAACACCCAAGGCATAGACAGCTACATCTCTGTGTAGGAGGAAACACATCATTGTCATACAGATCAAACAAAAAATAAATTGCCCCTTATATATTAAGCTTCGGGGAGGGGAGGGGGAGGGGGACAAAATAGTACCTCTCAGTATAAGCATAATTTGTCTGCAAATAATGTTAGGATAATGATCAAATAACAGAAACACAGAACAAAACATGAAATCCATTGAAGAGAAGGAAAAAGAAATTATGTTTGTATTTCTCCAGTTAAATGAATTTTTTCCTTTTGAAGGAGGTCAAATCCAAGATAGGAACTACTAGAAATTGATTAGTATTTTTTGGAATAAATCGCAGCCCTTCCCAAATAAGTACAAAAATAAACAAAAACAATCACATATTTCTTTTTTTTTCGTTCTTACCTTTGAGAGAGGAACATGAACGCCATCCCTGACTGGTGGTGAAGTCCAGATTTCGACAACGAAAGGTGAATATGGGAAAATCAAAGATGAATGTCGGTGTCTAGTGTTGATAATCGTTGCTGGCGAGCAGAAGATCGGGGTGTCAAGGATGGGGGAAGGCGAAGGGTAAGAGGCTTCTTTTTCCCAAAAATGTCTTATCGAAATAAAAATGGTAAGTCATTTTCCTGTGTTTTCCCGTGTTTTGTAATAGGTTTTAAATTAGGAAATTATTTTCAGCCAAACAAACACCAGAAAAGGTTGAAAAGCTTTTATGGAAAAGCTTTTATAAGTAAACAAATGGAGCCTAATTTGCAAAACTGTTAAAGGATTAGGGTTTTTCTAAGAACATGTTTCTATTGTTTTTGAATTTTAATGAAAGATTATGAGCCCTTGTTGTTAATTAAATAAATTTTTATAAAGTGATTTTTGATAAAATTATCATGTAGGTACTTAGTTGTAAAAGTAGTAAAATACCATGATAAAATTGTGAAATGTTAAGTTGTATTAGGTTGTATAAGTCCCTAGGTAATTTGGCTAGCATGAAATATGGATGAATATCTATAAATGTCAATTTACGAGCTTAAGGACTAAATTGTAAAGAAGTTAAAATATTAGGGGCAAAATTGTAATTTTTAAAAGTATGGATTATGGACTAAATTGAACAGTATGAATAATAAATGGACTGAATTTGCTTATTTAGATCAAGGTAAACCTCGTACGGATCTAGATCAAGAAAAAGCTTAAGCCTCAGATTAGTGATCTCGTTCTTACATCTTTGTAATCGAGGTAAGTTTGTATGTTTAAATAACTTTTTAATGTTATCTTGATATATATGCTATTTGCTATTTATCATGTTATTAAATGATGGAAATCCAGCAATGTTTCGGTGATTATCGAGCCTCGTTTGAACCTTAGGAATATATAGGATACAAATGACATGTCATTAGGGTCACCATGTTTCGGGTCCTGATTTTGAATGTCCTACCGATGGTTGAGTTCCAGCATTTCTTGCGGATACTTGTCAGCTTGTGTTAGTGGCATCATGTAGCTTACATTTCGACCGTCAACTTGTGTGAGCAGACCCATTTTATGGCTCAAGTGAGCAATGATGTAAAGGAAAAGGAATGGTTTCGATCATATGTTTAGCACACTTTGTGTGAGCTTTCCCGCGTATCTGATATTATTCTAAGTGCTTCAACGGACATGAAAAGGGAAGGAATGGTAAGTGTTCCAATAGCTATGTTATAAACCTATGGAAATGTATGAAATGATCTATGAATATATACCTAAGTTTATGGAAAGTATGAATCCAATGGCATTATATTCATGTGATTTACCTTACCATGGGATAACTCTATTGCATTATGTGTTAAAGTACTAACAATTGTTGTTGATGATGCTTAGGCTTGTGCCAAGCTATTGGTTGGATTTATCATGTTTAATTTTAAAGTTATGCATTGAAATGGTAAGTTATGTTTATATTATACGAACTTACTAAGTTTTATATGCTTACGTAGTTTTCTTTCCTATGTTTTATAGATTATCAAAAGCTTGATTGGTTTGGAAGCTTGTCAGAGACCTATCACACTATCCAGCGATTATATCGGTAGATTTTGAAGTTTTGATGAATATTATAGTGGCATGTGTAGGTGAATTTATGTTTAATGGCTAGTTGATGTTTATGGCATGTAAATGTTGCTTAGAATTTTTGGTACTTTTGGTACCTTGTGGATTGGATGTTAATATGGTCAAGTTGATGCATGGTTTTATGACCAAAGTGATAAGTGTTGGTATGTTTGCAATGTGGCTAATTGTGGTATGCTTTGATATAGAATTGAACTAAATGTGTTTGGATGAAATATGACCAATTAGACATAAGTTTAGGTATAATTGCTTGGTAGTAATTGAGGTGCCTATATGGCATATTTTTTGGATGGATAAATGGCCTATTGAATTGGTCTTATTATGCATGTTTTGGTGCCTAGGGTATATGTGTATATTGCTTGTAGGTAAATACTTGAATGGTGAAAGAAATGGCTTGATTTTGGCCAATTTCTTGTCCACACGGCCTAAGACATGGGCGTGTGTCTCAGCCGTGTATGACACAGGATTATGCGACATGGCCATGTGTCCCCTGTAGGTTTTAAAGGTTTCAAGTTAGGCAGTTACACGACCTAGCTCACAACCTGGCACACAGGCATGTGAGGTCATTTCGAGAGTTACAAGGCCTGGCACATAGGCATGGGGGCTTGGGCATGTGACCCAAGTCAGGGAGTTACACTGGCACGGACATGGGCTGGGACATAGCCGTGTGTCCCTATTTCGATTGTCAATTTAAAGTGCTTGTATAAAAGTTCATTTTGGTATGTGTGTGATGGTTTGTAAATGATCATTTGTGGTAACATGTAGTGATTAAATGAACTAGGTTTGCATGCTTGGAAAATGGCAATACTGACTTGTTTTGGTAAGTGACATTTTGGTATATATGTGGTGCCTTTGAATGGCATATTGGATAGATGAATTAGGGTGTTTGAAATAGCATATTTATGTGTATTTGAATGACTTTTAAATCCCTTGAATGTATGTCCAAATGGTATGAATGGTTAGGTATCAATTTGACTTGAAATGGCTTGATTTTAGGTCAAATTTTGGGATCACACGGCCTGAGACACGAGCTGTCAAATGACCATGTGAGACACACGGCCTGGCGACACGACCATGTGTCATTTGAAATTTCTTAGTGTTTCAAGTCAATAAGTTACACATCCTAGTACACGGCTGTGTGTAGCACCTTAGAGAGTTACACAGCCTGCGACACAGTTGTGTGACCCTACTGGAACGACGAAAATGTGCAAGTGTATACAATCGCAACAGGTAATAAAATGACAAGTAAATGTCAAGTTATTGTACCCAGAGGGACTGTAAAAGAATTATTTATGAAAGTAATTTTAAACACTTTGGTGAAAGAAAGATATTTGGATTTGGGAAATGATTTAAAACTAGAAAACAAAGTAAAATAAAATAAAGTTCTAATGCACGATTTCAAAAGCTAATTTTAATCAAGATGATATAATTGTGTTGGATTAATTACATTTCCTTACCTTAGAATCATTAAACTTATGCTTATACTTATTAGTAATAAATCATGGCAACTCGGTAATTTGCTAACTTATGAACATATTTAGAAATAAAAATTCATTCATCTCTTGTACATATTCCTATGTCAATTCGACCGATAAAATAGATTTATAAAGATAAACATGTTATTGCACATACATACTTATTAGATTAAACAATCTCTCGCATATTCCTATGTTGATTCAAATGATTAATTCAATCTAATAAGCATATAAAAGACTATGTGAGGTAACAAAGTGTCCTTACCTTGAAACAGTTTAATCACAATAATATTGCAAGTTATGCAAGGCATATGTATCGCCAAATACAATGCTAATCTAATCTTTAGCTACCTTAGAAGATTTAAACATGCACTAATTGAGTACTGTGTCCATTAATTGCAATTTCAATGCGTTTAAATAATTAATTCTTTAGTTATCTTACAATTGTAATGAAAGAATAACTTAATAATAGTTTTACTTAATCAAACATTTTACCGAGGTCTATAACAGCATAAACATAAATTTAACAAATCAAGAGGACGAAATGCATTCAACCTAACACGAATTAAATTCAAGCTAAGCTGTTAAATTAACCATTCAATAGCATAAATATTCATAGATATGTTCATCATAAAAACAATAAAAATTAAAGAGATGAGGAACAAGAATCAAATTCGGTGGTTTTCTGTGGCTTGACTAGGTTGCTCCGTTCTTCCTTCTTTGTTGTCCTCGCTTGTCAAGGCTACTATGAACACTCAATTTATACTCCAAAATGGCCGAAGAAGACCCCTTTACCGAGAGGAGAAATCGGCACAAGAGCAAGGAACTTTGAATGGGAAAATTAGAGAAAAAATTGAGAGAGGAGAGAAGAGTTGTGAGAGAAGAGATGTGAATGAGGGATGTTTTGAATAAGAAGCAAAGGGGGCTTTATATAGCTGAGTATGGCTTCTGAAAATAGCAAATTTCAGCAGCCAAAGAGCCCTCTCATGGCCTGCCATCCTACATGGCAAAGTTGAGACTTTCAACTTTTCTAAAATTAGCCTGAGGCAAATCCGTAAAGACTTAATTTAAGGTGAGGTTTGAATGCAATTTGGAAGTCTTCCAGGGGTCTTTTTGCAGCTCATTTAATCAGCTAAAAATGCGGGTTTGGGTCAGCATTTGTACAGTTCTGGGCTACCCAATTGGTGGCTGGTTCGGTTCGCTCAATTTAGTTCAACTAGTGCGGTTCAACTGGGCCTTTTTCCATAATTAATTAAAATTAATTTATTTAGCCCAAATTAATTTGGGAATAAATTAAAATTAAATATATTATGAATTAATACACATATTTGGACCATCTTAGGCTGGAAGTTATTTTGCCTTGTTACTTTGAATTGTATCGGTTTTGTTCTTCTAACTGTGTCTACCGAGTCAATTTTCGCCCTTTGTACGAATCTGTCAAAAATAATCAAAATTCACTAAAAATAATTTTAAAATTGACTAAAAATTACCATGTTCAATTTTTTTAATATAATTTAATTATTTTATAAAAATTAATTATTTTATGACAAAAATTCTATCGAAAATGCATTATTTTAAGTAAAATTAGGTATGAAAAAGTAAATAAATCTTTGTGTTTCCACATCCCCAAACTTAAATCATTGCTCGTCCAGAGTAATGCACAAATTTTGGAAAGAATTTCTTAGAAACACTTTTGAAGAATTCCTTCAGAATAACTTTCTTCTCAAAATTATGAATTTAATATACTTAGGCTCAAAAATAAGAAATTTGATAATTATGCTACTTAAGTATGCATATCGTTCAAATTACATCTAAAAACTATTATAATAGAAAAATTAGACTAAATGTCTCTTTAACAAAGACATGTTAACCCTTACCAATTTGATTTTTTTATTCCCTTATTCAAGACTAAGCTACAATCATTAAGTTTAACTTATGTCTTCATATGTTGATCTTATCAATTTCTCTCCACTAATGTAGGTAGCATAGAAACTTGAATCAATAGGTCTTTATTAAGGTTGTAATGTGGCTAGGCTATGGGTAGGTAAAAGATAGATAAATGTTGGCTTAAAAACCCTAGACCCAACGTAAAATCAAACCTTCAGAATTTTTACCTTCGATATACGAACTTATTTTACTTTCACATGCTCTTTTGTACATCTATTTTCTTTTGAGTACATTTTTTAAAAAAAATTCAAATTCAAGCACTTGCTTCATGTACTACAATTTTCGGGCAATTGATACTTCTTTTCAATTCCCCCAAACTTATGTTCAAACTATATTCTGAATAGTAATAAGTCTAGTGTTTGGGACAAATTTAAAGATAATGAAGAGAAAAGTGATCGCTAAATATTGGAAAGGTCCAAATAAAACTAGGCCATATAGTCTCAAAGTTGGGTTTCAAAGGAAAGTTTTATCATAGTCGGCTTGAAAGGATCAAACGGTTCAAACAACAATTGCCTAAGTCATTTTCAATATTCCCTGCTTTCTAGGATTTCGCCTTAAGAACTTACTAAGTCAATTCTAAAGACTTAAACTTTCATGCATGCCTAATTATTTCGTAAGGAATTAAAATAAATTCTATGGTACTAATTTGCATGATTTATTAAAAATACATTCATATCATTATTAAGCTAACATAATAACTTATTGAAATAATATAACTTTATTAATACTGAAGTTTAACATACTTAACAAAATTTCAAATTATTGAACAAAATATATCCTAATCATAATTAAAAGAAATTTTAATTCTGAGTGGAATTAATTCAAATTTCCGGTCCCCCCAACTTAAAATGAACAATGTCCTCATTGTTTAAAGTGAATAGATACTATACACTAGGTAGGATTTTAGAAAAGAGGAGGTGAGTCAAATTGACTGCTTAAGTACCAAGCTCTCTCGAAATCCAATCCTAGACATGTATATACCTATTGCCACACTTTAGCCTTTGTGGCTTGTTCAGATTTTATTCATGATTCCTAATTAACCTAATCCTAAAATAACTTAAGAATAAAAATAAAATAAAGTTGGGGTCTTCCCTTTTTAATTTGTTTGCCGATCCTTCCGAATTCGACTCATCTTTTGCTTCATCATTATTCCCTTTGCATGAATCGCTTTGCTCCCTTTTCGACAATGAAGTCCATAGTTCAAATATGAAATCTGGAAACTCAGGCACAAAAATAAATGGGTCATTATAAATTTTCCTCAGGGCACTCCTCATCGAGTTATCCCTTATTTTTGAGTATCTCTAGTAGGCTTGTTGCTGCCATTGCATATGTTGCATTAAGTTCATCAGCTTTGACAGCCCGTCACGAAGATCTGGGCTAGCCGGTGGAGCTCCAAACATTGAGGTTTTGATATCAGGTTTAGCTTCTTGTTCCATTGGTTTTGCCTCATTAGGGACTTCAATTGATTGCTCTGGCGGGATCTCTGTGGGGTCATCTTCTGCTTCTTCGAGATCCTCACTTTCTTCAACTCGTTGCTATGGAACAGAATCTCCAGCTACTCGGTAGAGGTCCCAATCGGTGATTGTGCCCTGACTATACCCTCTATTCTTTACGTTCGCAAGAATTTTTGCTTTTAAGTACAGAATTGTTATCGTAAAGGGGAAATAGGCTGGGCCAGAACGTCTAACGGCACAATTTCACATTTCTCTTAGGATGATTTTTCCCACATCAATGGTCTTTCCAATTAGAATTGAGCATAATAGGACCATTCGCTCTAATGAGATTGTAGTCCCATGCGAACTAAGCATAAGGCTGAAACGGATGAAATAGAACCATGCCTTCGCAAGTGGTGTCAAATATTCTTTTCGACAAGTGTGGATTCCTTACTTTGACACAGTCCACTTAGAACCTGGAATTGTGAGTTCCTCAAGAATTTCTTGTGAATTTTCAGGCTTAATGTTGCTCAACAAAGAAGGATATTCATCCTTTTCGAAATCAGGTAATTCAAAGAACTTATTAATAGCATTTGAATTTATTGGTACCTTGATTCCATGAAATGGGACTTCGGTCAATTCGGTTGAGGTTAAATTCACATAGAATTCATGAACTAGTTCCTCATCCACCTTGGTCTCTTTTCACAAAACAATTCCCAATTGAGGGCTTCAGCAACTTGACGAATACGTGCCATAAAGTCTCTGTAGTTGCTTTCCTTCAATGTGAAGCCTCTCTCTAGATGCATCTGTTGATTTTTGAAGATACTTCTGTATCTTACTTTGGCTTCTTCACAGTGGAACTTATTTTGTGTTTCAACGATTTGGGTAGAGGCATGAGTTCTCTTGCTAGGCATGATTAACCTGAACATAAAATGGGAAAATTATTTTCTCAAAAATTTAAATAATAAAAATTATTAATAGTTCAATGATTTGAAAAATTAAATAATTGAATAAAATTAAAATTCAAGAGAAAATTCGGTCTTACCACCCTTTTTTAAAAATGATTAACAGCAAAAGAGGTCGAATTAAGGTAGGTTGGAGGATTTGGCTAAGGATGGGTGAAGGTGTGTGCCGCAGAAGTGTTGGAAGGCTACTAGGTGTATGGTAGATGGGTGCAGAAGCGGGCAACAACACGCAATAGGGGTTAGGCGTAAGCAGTAGCGTGCAGGACCTTTGGCAAGCAAGCCTGATGTGCTAGGACGTGCGTAGGTGTGACGCACAGGAGCAGGACACGGCCTAGGCTACTGTTGGGGCTGGGGCGTGTGGCGTGCTGAGGCTGCTAGCCAAGCAATGTACGATTGATGCTTGCGGCACTTAAAGGATTTGGTGCTTTTGGGTTTTAAGTGATAAATGAATGGGGAGAAGTAAGGGTGGAATTTATAGTGGGAGAAGTAGGAATTGGAGTAGAATTCTTAGAGAAATTTAATAATTTAAAAATTCTAAGTCTAGTCCTACTCAAAGTTAACAACAATTAATAATGAAATTATCAATTGCTATTAAATTATTAAAACAAGAATAAAATATGATTAAAATTAAACTAATCCTAATTCTATGCTAAGTTGATAAAAATTAATATATAAATTATAAGAGATATAATTATATATTAAAATTTATCATATTTATATAAATATATATATTAAAAAAATATTTATTTAGGATGCCTTTTGGAAATATTTACAAAAAGAGGCACCTAGTTTATATTATTAACGAAATTAACAACCAAAATTTTAAAATAATTCAATTAAGTCCCTAAACTTAATGAAAATTTGAAATTAAGTTGTAATTTAAAACTTGGATCACAATTTGACCCTTTTATTTGAAAAATTAAAAATTTATTTTGTCATTCAAGGAATAATTTCTTGGAAAATTATGTAAAAATCAATTCCCAATAAGATTGGAGGGGTCACAAGTGGTCTCACTTAAGTTCCAATCTCCTAGACAGAATTTATTTAAACATAATATACATAATAATACACCCTAAATAATTTATCAAAAATAATAAAATTTAAATATCTGATAAACTAAACAAGATTTGATCTCGTTTAGGTTTTTCTTCGCAGTAATGTTTCAAACGTTGACCATTAACTTGGAAATTACCTCCCTTACCTTGGAGTTCAACAACTCCATATGGATAGACGTGTTGAATCGTAAATGGACCGGACCAACGTGATTTTAACTTACCTGGGAAGATCTTCAATCTGGATTAAATAATAAGACTTGCTGACCTGCTTCAAATTCTCTAACTCGAATGTGCTTGTCATGCCACTTCTTGAGTCTTTCTTTGAGTAATTTGGTATTTTCGTATGAGAACATTTGAAATTCCTCTAGCTCGTTGATTTGAAGCATATGTTTCTATCTAGCAAGCTTATGATCCAGGTTGAGTTGTCGAAGAGCCCAGTAAGCTTTGTGCTCTAACTCCAGATGTAGGTGACAGGCTTTCCCAAAGACCAACCTGTAGGGTGACATTCCTAAAGGTGTCTTGTATGCTATTCTGTAAGCCCATAAAGCATCATCTAATCTTGTGGACCAATCTCGTCAGTTTGGGCAGACTACCTTCTCAAGTATGCCTTTGATCTTCTTATTTGCCAGTTCAGCTTGCCCATTTGTCTGCAGATGGTAAGCTGGTCCAACCTTGTGTTTCACTCTGGCTTGTGTTTCACTTTGTCTAATAACAAAGTGGGAGCCTTCATCACTGATGATAACTCTTGGGGTTCCAAACCTTTTGAACACATGCTTCTGCAAAAATTTCATCACAACCTTAGCATCGTTTGTCGGATATGCCTCAGCCTCGACCCACTTAGACACATAGTCTACTGCTACTAGTATGTACTTGTGACCGCAAGACGGAGGAAAAGGACCATGAAAGTTAATACCCCATACATCGAACAACTCTACCTCAATGATATTTGTTCGAGGCATCTCATTTCTGTTGGTGACATTTCCAACCCTTTGACATCGATCACAGCTCTTCACGTAAGCATATGCATCCTTGATAGTGTTAGCCAGAAGAATCTGGCTTGTAATACTTTTGCCGCTGTACGTGTACCTCTGAAGTGTCCCCCACTTGGAGTTGAGTGAAAATGGTATAAAATCTTCGGTATTTCATCTTCTGCCACACATCTCCTAATCATCTAATCTGCACACTGTTGAAACACATATAGCTCTTACTAGAAATAGTACTTCACATCGTGAAGAAACTTTTTCCTTTGTTGATACGTCTTATCAATTGGCATCAAACCACAAGCTAAATAATTATCAATATCAGCAAACCAAGGGGTATTATGGACATGATTTACCTTCAGGATATGTTCATCTGGAAATCTCTCCTGAATTGGTATAAGAGGAGAATTCCCTTTTTGTGGCTCTAATATGGAAAAGTGATCTGCTACTTGATTTTCGACTCCCTTTCGATCTTGAATTTCTAGATCCAACTCTTGAAGTAGAAGTACCCATCGGATTAGCCTCGGCTTAGCGTCTTTCTTTACAAGTAAATACTTAATTACCGAATGCTACGTATAGACAGTCACTTTGGTAACTACCAGATAAGATCAAAACTTGTCGAAAGCAAACACAATAGCAAGTAACTTTTTTTTTGTTATTGTATAATTTAGTTGAGCTCCTGTTAGGGTTTGACTTGCGTAGTAGATGGGATGAAAAAATTTGTTCCTTCACTGGCCCAAGACAGCTCCAATTGAGAAGTCACTTGTGTCACACATCAATTCGAATGGCAAATCCCAGTCTGATGTGACGATTATGGGTGCCATGACTAATCGATTCTTTAAATCGTTAAAAGCTTTTAAGCATTCCTCATCAAACTTGAATATAGAGTCCTTCTCCAATAAGGGTTTAGGAACTTTGGAGAAGTCCTTGATAAATCTTCGATAAAAACTGGCGTGGCCCAAAAAGCTCCTAACACCCTTTATAGATGTTGGAGGTGGGAGTTTCTCAATAACGTCTACCTTTGCTTTGTCTACCTCGATCCAATGACTCGTTATCCGATGTCCTAGAACAACTCATTTTCGTACTATAAAATGACACTTTTCCCAGTTAAGTACGAGATTCGTTTCTTCTCATCGGGTTAGTACCTTAGTTATATTGGCTAAGCAATCATCATAAGTATCTCCGAGTAATGAAAAATCATCCATAAAAACTTCCAAATATTTCTCAACCATGTCAGTATAAATAGACATCATACATCTTTTAAATGTAGCAGGAGCATTACATAAACCAAATGGCATGCGTCTAAATGTAAACGTACCATATGGGCAGGTGAATATCGTTTTGTGTTGATCTTCCGGTGCTACTATAATTTGATTATACCCTGAGTATCCATCGAGAAAATAGTAGTAAAATCGTCCTGCGAGTCTATCTAGCATCTGGTCCAAGAACGGCTAAGGAAAGTGATCTTTCCTAGTCGCCCTTTTCAGCTTCCGGTAATCGATGCAGATTCTCCATCCCATAACCATTCTAGTCAGTATCAACTCGTTGTTATCGTTGTCTACGACCGTGATACCTCTTTTTTTTGGCACGCATTGAACTTGGCTTACCCATTAACTGTCTGATATGGGATAGATGATACCCGCATCTAACCACTTAATGATCTTTTTTTTACTACTTCCTTTATGATGGGGTTCAGTCTCCATTCTCCATCGATCGTCCCTTTTTTACCATCTTCCACGATAATCTTGTGCATGCATATAGATGGATTAATACCGCGAATATTGACTATGGTCCATCTGATGGCCTTCTTGAATTGTTTTAGAACTAAGATAAGTTTCGCTTCTTGCTTAGTGGTCAATTCTGCTGAAACAATCACAGGCAGAGTAGAAGCGTTACCTAAATAAATGTATTTTAAATGAGAATGTAATACCTTGACTTCTAATTTAGGTGGCTCATCGATCGACACTTTTGGTTGGGAATTGTCCCTCTTTTCTAACTCTAAATATTTAAAGCGAGATTACGGATTATATCCCATTTGATTAGCTTTTAGCAAAGCTAAGTATTCATCCTCCTCTTCATCAATTGGAGGATCCGATGTTAAACTTCTTTCCAGTGGGTCCTCAGCACAGTTGAGTTCCTTCTCCACTATTAAATCCTTTAAATCAGAAATTGTAGAGCAATTATCCATTGAGTTAGGAAATCGCATAGACTTAAAGACATTAAATGTTACCTGATCATCCTGAACACGCATAGTGAGCTCGCCCTTCTACACATCAATAAGGGTCCTTACAGTTGCTAGGAACGGTCTTCCTAGGATGATTGGTACTTTTTTGTCTGGTTCAAAATCTAGAATTACAAAGTCAGCAGGAAAGATAAACTTATCAATATGTCCCAAAACGTCCTCAATTTTTCTTTCTGGATGTGCTAAGGATTGATCTGCTAGTTGAAGCATAACTGTAGTTGGTCTAACTTCTCCTATCCCCAACTTCCTAAATATTGACATAGGCATCAAGTTGATACTCGCACCTAAGTCACATAATGCCTTACCACAATATGTTGCTCCAATGTTGCACGGTATGGTAAAACATCCAAGATCCTTCAATTTTGGGGGTAGTTTATCTGGAAGATATGCACTGCATTCCTTTGTTAGAGCTACCGTCTCAAACTCTCCAAGTTTTCATTTCTTAGACAAGATATCTTTCATGAACTTGACGTCGTTCGCCATTTGCTCAAGTGCTTCAACCAACGGGATGTTGATGTGAAGTTGCTTGAGTATGTCAAGGAACTTCTTGAATTGAATCTCCTACTTATGTTTCTCTAACGAAATTGTTAGTTGATCAGAATTAACTGGTCCTGAGGTTACTTTGTCGGGTTTTATAGATTTTGGTTCTGGTGAAACTGGAATTTCAACACTTGGTTAAACTTCTTTTGAATCTTGAATGTCAGCTGGCTCCTTTTTAACTTCGATAGTGTTGGGCTCTACTATCTTTCCGCTCCTCAATGTCAACACTTTATAATGTTTCTTCCCCAGATTTCTCGAATTCTCTGTGTCACTAGGTAGAGCACCTTGTGGTCGGTTCCTGAGTTCAGTAACAAGCTAGCCCACTTGATTCTCAAAATTCCTTAGAGTGGCGTCGTTTTTTGCCATGTACACCTTCAATAGATTATCTAAGCTATTGGATGGTTCCGCTTGGGTTGGTTTTTTAACTTGTTGGGGGAAACTAGGCGACTGAGTTGGTCTAGGTTAGGCATAAGTGTTACTGGTTCCAGCCGCTTGGTTACTCCAGGAAAAATTCGGGTGATTTCACCACGATGAGTTATAAAAGTTGGATTGCAGCATTGCCTCTCTCGGTTTTGATTTTGGTTACCCATGTAATATATGGATTCGGGATTCGATGGAAATTCTTCACACAAATGTCCTTCCCCACAATAAACACAGGTTATATTCTCAAATTGGTTAGGTGGTTGGGCTACAAAACTATTAGACCTATTAGTGGTAAGATTCTTAAGCATTTAAGGATATTGAAAATACCTGAGATGCGAGTGAAGTTAGAGTGTCCACTTCATGTATTCCAGCGACTCATCTTCTTGACACTGTTGAATTGGTTGGCCATTGATAATTGTTGCTGGCAATCCTCTCAATAATTTCGTAAGCCTCATTATAAGACTTAGAAAGGAAAGCACCATTAGCAGAGGAGTCCACTACCATCCTCGTGTGAGCGTTGAGACCATTATAGAATGTCTCAAGTTGAATAAAATGTGGGATTCCATGATGAGGGCACTTTCGTAATAACTCTTTGTACGTTTCCCATGCTTCATACAGGGACTTATCATCCATTTGTTGAAAGACAGTGATCTCATTCCTCAACTTGGCATTCTTGTTCAGCGGGAAATACTTCATGAGAAATCTCTCAGCTAACTCTTGTCATTTAAAAATAGAGTTCAGTGGCAATGAGTTCAACCAGGCACGAGCTCTATCCCTTAGCGAATATGGGAATAGCTTTAGTCGTAATACATCTCCGTGTACTCCAGCTAACTTGAAAGAATCGCTCACTTCCATAAATAGTCTTAAGTGAATATAAGATCTTTAGTAGGCATTCCACTGAATTGGCCCACAATTTGAAGCATCAGGAAGATGACTGGCTTCAGCTCAAATTATTGTGCTTCGATTTTGGGTCTGCTAATACCCGGATTAAGATCGTTAAATACTGGCACTGCATACTGTCGTAAAGCTCTATCCCTATCATCAGTAATAAGGATAGGATTCTGAGCAAGGTTTGTTTTGTTTCCTTGATTCATATTCTCAAAGTTTATCTCATCGGTCCTTCTTTGGTTTGCTTATCTTTTTCGCTGTCGAAAGGTTAGTTCTATTTTAGGGTCCACAGGGAGTAAGTCGATAATCTGTTCAATACTCATAAACACCTGAAATAATCACAGAAAGATTAAGTAAGTAATGATTTAAACAGGAAAATAAATAAACCAAAATGTAAAAATAGATTCACAAATAATGGCTTTTTTTAAAATAGTCCCCAGCAACGGAGCCAAAAACATAGAACGACGAAAATGTGCAAGTGTACACAATCGCAGCAAGTAATAAAGTGACAAGTAAATGTCGATTTATCGTACCCACAGGGACTGTAAAAGAATTATTTAAGAAAGTAAGTTTAAACACTTTGGTGAAAGAGAAATATTTGGATTTGGGAAATGATTAAAAACTAGAAAAATAAAAGAAAATAAAATAAATTTCTAATGCATGATTTCAAAAGCTGATTTTAATCAAGATGATATAATTGGGTTGGATTAATTACATTTCCTTACCTTAGAATCATTAAACTTATGCTTATACTTATTACTAATAAATCACGGCAACTCGGTAATTTCCTAACTGATGAAAATATTTACAAATCAAAAATACATTCATCTCTTATACATATTCCTATGCCAATTCGACCGATAAAACAGATTTATAAAGATAAACATGTTATTGCACATACATACTTATTAGATTAAACAATCTCTCGCATATTCCTATGTCGATTAGAATGATTAATTCAACCTAATAAGCATATAAAAGACTATATGAGGTAACAAAATATCCTTACCTTGAAATAGCTTAATCACAATAATCTTGCAAGTTATGCAAGGCATATGTATCGCCAAATACAATGCTAATCTAATCTTCAGCTACCTTAGAAAATTTAAACATGCACTGATTGAGTACTGTGTCCATTAATTACAATTTCAATTCGTTTAAATAACTAATTCTTTAGTTATCTTACAATTGTAATGCAAGAATAACTTAATCATGGTTTTACTTAATCAAACATTTTACCGAGGCCTATAACAGCATAAACATAAATTTAACAAATCAAGAGGACGAAATGCAATCAACCCAACATGAATTAAATTCAAGCTAAGCTGATTAAATTAACCATTCCAATAGCATAAATATTCATAGATATGTTCATCATAAAAATAACAAAAATTAAAGAGATAAGGAACAAGAATCAAATCCGGTGGTTTTCCGTGGCTTGACTAGGTTGCTTCGTTATTCCTTCTTTGTTGTCCTCGTCGGTCAAGGCTACTATGAACAGTAAATTGCTTCTCCAAAATGGCTGAAGAAGACCCCTTTCCCAAGAGGAGAAACCGGCACAAGAGCAAGGAACTTTGAATCGGAAAATGAATGAAAAAAGTGGGAGATGGGAGAAGAGTTGTGAGAGAAGGGATGTGAATGAGGGATGTTTTAAATGGGAAGCAAAGGGGGGTTTATATAGCTGAGGATGGGTGCTAAAAATAGAAAATTTCATCAGCCAAAGAGCCCCCTCATGGCCGGCCATCTTACATGGCAAAGTTGAGACTTTCAACTTTGCTAAAATTAGCCTGATGCAAATCCGTAAAGCCTTACTTTAAGGTCAGGTTTGAATGTAATTTGGAAGTCTTCGAAGGGCCTTTTTGCAGCTCATTTAATCAGCTGAAAATTCTTATTTGGGTCAGCATTTTAATGGTTCTGGGCTTCCCAATTGGTGGCTGGTTCGATTCGCTCAATTTGGTTCAATTGGTGCGGTTCAACTAGGCCCTTTTCCATAATTAATTAAAATCAATTTATTTAGACCAAATTAAATTGAGAATAAATTAAAATTAATTATATTATGAATTAATACACATATTTGGACCGTCTTAGGCTGGAAATTATTTTTCCTTGCTACTTCGAATTGCTTCTCGATTTTGTTCTTCTAATGGTGTCTGCCAAGTCAATTTTCTCCCTTTATACGAATCTGTCAAAAATAATCAAAATTCACTAAAAATAATTTTAAATTTCACAAAAAATTAACATTTTCAAAATTTTAATACAATTTAATTATTTTATGACAAAAATTCTATCGAAAATGCATGATTTTAAGTAAAATTCGGTATGAAAAAGTATATAAATCTTTGTGTTTCCACCTATTCAATGAGTTACAGGGTGAGGGCATGGGTTGGGACATGACCGTGTGTCCCTTGTTCAAATATTACACTTCCTGAGCTATGTCACACGGCCTGGCCACACGGCCGTGTGACCCCCTATTTTTTAATTTTTCCAACTCTTTCTTAAAACTTTTGTTTTGTTTCAATTTAGTCTCAAATTGCTTCTAATCTATTTTTAGGGCATCGAAGGCTCAATTTAGGGAAAAACACATATTATTGAATGGTTTATAATATGTTTAATTTATTTAATGTTATGATGTTAAATGATTTTCGATTGTACGGTAATGCTCCGTAACTCTAATTTGGCGACGAATACAGGTTAGGGGTGTTACATTTTTGGCATATATAATGGGTGGATTCTGAAATGGAAATAAGTAGACAAGGATTCCTAGTCAGATTAGGATGATAAGTGAAACAAAAGTGATAGTTAAGAATAAGGATGATTATGAGGTATAAGGCCATGCCATAAGACATAATACCTCCAGTAACCAAAGTGGTCCTGTATCAGTCTATTTGTAAGGAAAGCCGACTCGTAACTAACCAAACATGAATCAAAAGAGTCAAAGGTTGAAGAAGTATCAGGTAAGCCTGTTAGACGTGGCAAATTTTGATAAACCACTCCTTCTGGATGTGACCTTTACCAAGTCCCCATGAAAACTTGAGTTAACTTAAAAGGACACTCAGGTTAAGTTAAGGGGGTTTTCTCCCTTCATAAGAATAAAGGCCTTAAGCAGATGAAGGTACCTCCCAATAGATGAGTTTGAAACCCCAATTTTTTCTAGTGATTCCCTCTCAACAAGGTACGTTTCAAAGTAGAGGTGAAAGGTTACTCGAATGAAATCTAACAAAGTGTCTTTGTTTGGCGAGGCGAGAAGGCCATAGCATCTAATTGAATGAAGGATCTGGAGCTCAAGTGGTTGATATCAAAAAGAAAGGGCTAAATCTGAAGTTTAAGCTACCTTTAAATTTATAATAAGGTGAGGCTATAGATCAGCTTTTACATGCATGTTTGTAATCTAGATACTTCTGTGCTAAGTGACTAAAGCATGAAACTGAAAATAATAAAGTATGATACTATGTCCCTAATAAGAAAAGAAGTATATGCTTGTATAATATGTTTGAAAGCATGATTCTGTCTATCACGAGCAAGTCACTACATGAAGTCTAAGGGAAGGTGTTACATGTTTGTAAGCATGAATGCATCTATTATGAAGAAGTTTGAAGAAAATAATTCTATCAAGTATGAGTTTGTATGTTGAGTATGTGTTTGTCTTCGGAGTCATCTAAAGGGGTTTGTTGGGACTAAAAACATGAATATTTGATAAAGACAAGTCCATGGTCATGGCACACTAAAGACCATATAGTGTAAAACCTTGCTAGGCCACGACATCATATGAAATATGTAAAGGACGGTTGGGTGAGTACCATCGATAGGGGCAAACCTTACGATGGTGAGTATAAACGAATCTCTATCGTCAAAAACACCAATTACTGTATAACTGATCCTTTATGGTCATCTCTAAAAGGATGCATTTTTTGTCTATCTTAGTTAAAAGTGAGTCTTTGTGGCTATCTCTGTTAAAGAAGTGTCATTTTAGAAGTTTCCGTAAGAAAGCTTTTGTGGCAAACTCTATCATAAAAAAGCCTTTGTGGGGATCTTTGTTATGAGAAAGCCTTTTTGATGATCTCTGTTATAAGAAAGCCTTTGTGACGATCTCTATTATAAGAAAGCCTTTGTGGCAATCTCTGTTATAAGAAAGCCTTTTTGACAATCTCTGTTATAAGAAATCCTTTATGGTGATCTCCGTTATTAAAAAGCCTTTGTGGCGATCCCTGTTATAAGAAAGCCTTTGTGGCAATCTCTTTTATAAGAAATCATTTGTGGCGATCTCTGTTATAAGGATGCATTTGTGGCGATCTCTATTATAAGGATGCATTTGTGGTGATCTCTGTCTAGAGGATGCCTTTGTGGCTATCTTTGTTAAATGAATGTCTGGTGGCAAGCTCTACTAAAAATGAATGCCTTTATAGTGGAATCTGAAGAACGATATTCATGATGACCATCTAAAGACAACGCCTTTGGGTGGACACTGAATCAATGTTAAACTTCTGATTGTACTAGAAAGAACATATGTTTTCTCCCTACTTATTGGTTAATTTGTTCCCATTTAGTTATCTTTAGCATACATTTTAGCATTTTTAGTTTAATAAATTTCATTTTATAACCCAGTGAATCCTAGCCTATTTTATCCTTATTTTTTCTATTTTTCTACACTAATGTCGCTGCATTAGTTAATTCTAGATTGCGTCCAGAATTGTCGCTGCAATTGACAGCTTTCTGGATAAAAAACCAAAAATACTTGAGTTGTCCAGTCCAGTGTAACTACCCTGTATGAACAAGGACAGAAGAATCTTGAGGGAAAGACACCTGTACTATTGAGGAAAACATAAAAGGTTAACGTGAGAAAAATGAAAAGACGAATTTTTTGGACCACTATTTTTCCTTACCCTATTTTTGGAGCTTACGGCTATGACAGCTTAAACCTTCCTTGGGTGAGCCAACATGAAGATTGATGTAGATCCATTCCTGACGAGGAGTTCTAAGTGCGAGACAAGAGAAAATCGAGAGTTCTTATATAGGTGCCCATGCCATGTCCCAGACATGGTCTTACGGGGGACCTCTCATCTTGGTGCCAACGCCATGTCCCAGACATGGTCTTACATGGGACCTCTCATCTTGGTGCCAACGCCATGTCCCAGACATGGTCTTACATGGGACCTCTCATAATCTCAATGATGCCAATGCCATGTCCTAGACATGGTCTTACATGGGATCTCATCCTCTTAATGCCATGACATTTGTATCCGATACATTCCTCATGTTTCAACGGGGCCTTTTAACACTGATTCTCTGTCATCTCATACTTGAGTTAAAATTAGATATTTTCATGAAATAAATACATAATTTCTAAAAAATAATAGCATTAATAATAATTATCAAAATATTGCATTTATTTACCGTAAACTTACCTCAGTACAAAAATGTGATAAAATCTAACACTTTAGTCCTCAATCTTTTTCTTTCCCTAGTCTAGCTTCGGATTTCATTCTTCGTAATCTATAATTTCAAATTTAGCTTATTTAATACCCACATTCATCAAAACAGTCCTCGACTCTAACTTTTACAAAATTATGATTTTGCCCCTAAACTTTTACATAATTACACTTTTTCCCCAAAGCTCAAAAATTAAACTTCATCTCTTATTCTTATGTTTTATAACATGCTGAACATTTTTCTCTTCTATGAAAACATCAAATTCTTACTCTAACACTTACTTATGACATTAGGTATTTTTGCCGATTATGTCAATATACTCGTTTTCACTTAAAATCGACTAACAAAAGTTGTTTGACATAATTTCTAGCTTCATATTCTACCACAAACATCAAAATAAACCTATTTCACCTATGGCTATTTTTCCAAATATGAACCCTAGGTTAAATTATTGCTAGAATAAGCTAAATTAAGCTACCGAGATTCCAAAAACGTAAAGAACATTAAAAACGGGGCTAGAACAGACATACAATCGAGCTTGGAAGCTTGAAAAACCCTAGCCATGGTTTCCCCTTGTGAAATTCGGCCATGGGGTTGAAGATGGACAAAAATTGGCTTTTAATTTTGTTTTTAATTCATTTTAATAACTAAATGACCAAAATACCCTTAATGGAAAACTTTGGAAACATGCCTAACCATGTCTATTTTTGTCTACCAAATTAAAAAATGGTCTAATTACCATATAAGGACCTCAAATTTAAAATTTCAAAACAATTGGACACCACTAACATGTAGAACTCAACTTTTACACTTTTTACAATTTAGTCCTTTTGACTAAATTCAGTGCCCAAACATCGAAATTTTTGAACGAAATTTTCACAAAATCATTCTGTGAAATTTTAGACCATAAAAATATAAGAAAAATAAATTTTTCCTCATCGAATTTGTGGTCCCGAAACCACTGTTCCGACTAGGCTCAAAATCGGGATGTTACAGGATCGATATTTGACAGACTCACATTTGTCTACTATACTTGCACTAATAGTGTACACTTGCACATTATTGCTGTGATGTTTACAGTTGATCAAGTTTTTGGCGCCGTTGCCGAGGATGGCTCTTGTTTAATGTTTATTTTTTTTAGTGTTTTTTTCATTTTGTTTTCTTTATATGATATTTAGTACTCACTAACTGGTTTTTCTTTGTTGTTAATTCTTCAATTTCGTTTTAGGTGTGTTATGACCTAAGGCAACTCAAATTTTCTTGCCGACTTTGATCCAAAAATTGAAAGAACTGTTCGGAGAAGACTTCGAGAATAAAGAAATATGGATTTACCAGGGGACGATGCAGCCATATCCCCGATGCAACAGTAAAATGTTCATAACACATTATTGTTGCATAATGCTCACATCCAAAATAGAACTATATGAGACTTTGTAGTACCTGTCTTGGATGATTTACAACCGGGAGTTAGTAGGCCAGCAATACAAGCTGGGAATTTTGAACTCAAGCCAGTGATGTTTCAAATGCTGAACTCCAATGGCCAATATGATGGACTACCACATGAAAATGCGAGAGAACATCTTAAATCCTTTTTTTATATGTGCTTCCTTTAGCCAACAAGGCGTTCCTGATGGTGCCTTAAAGATATAATTATTCCCTTATTCCTTACAGGGAAGAGCTCACACTTGGTTTCTTGGGATACCTACCAGATCAATTACTTCTTGGAATGCTCTAGCCATGCAGTTTGTTTTATGCTTTAACCCACCGATCGTCTTTGAAATGATATTACTACTTATGATGAAAATCTTCACACCACATGGGAACATTATAAGTCTTTGCTTCAACGTTGTCTCATGCACGACATTCAACCAGAAATACTTCTATAATGGTCTGAATTCTCATTCAAGGAATATTGTCGACGCATCAACTAATGGACCTCTGCTGGATTGTACTTATAATAAAGCTGTGAGAATTCTTGAGAGAATTGCTCAGAATGATTATCAAAATCCCATCTTTAGAGCTGCACCAGGAAAAACTACTTCAGGAGTTATTGAACTAGATGCAATATCTGCGCTAAGTGCCCAAGTCTCTTCACTTACAAACATGACTAAAAATCTGCAAGGGACGAGTGGCATTGCACCTATACAGGTGGCTCAACAATTGAATGTTCCTATCTTCTGTTGTGAAGATTGTGGTGACAATCATAGTTATGAAGATTGTTCGCAACATGCAGAAAATGCATGTTATTTCAGTAATATTCACAACAATTCTCATGGAAATTCTTACAACAACTCTACACGTCATGAATAGTTTTAGGGAACTCAAAATGTTGGAAAAAATGTTGCAATTATAATCCACGATAAGGGAATTACAATCAACAACAGAACTACAATCAGCATCCTCAGTTGTATCCACAACAAGGTCAGATACAATCACATCATACTCAGATGCAGCCATAACTGATGAATTTGAATGATCAAGGACAGCGACAACAACAATATACATAAGCTTCTACTTCTGACCCATTAACTGCTCTTAAGGCGTTAATGCGAGAGCATATTACTAGAACAGAAGCTATTGTTCAAGGAAATTCATCTTCCATTCGAGCATTGGAGGCACAATTGGGGCAGTGGGACAGCTTGCTTCAAATCTGAATACTCGACCATAAGGCTCATTACCCAGCTACACCGAAAATCCCAATCTGAGAGAGAAAGATCACTATAAAGCCATCACTCTTAGGAGTGGTAAACAAATTGGTGAGCTGCTTATAGATTCTACTGTAGCATCCCCAAACGTTGATGACATAAGCCCTGATGGTATGGGTGCATCTAAACAGCTTGTCGATGTATCTGACAATGAAGTACCACAAATTGTCACTCAATTGCCTTATATTCGACCCCCGAAATTGTGGACGCAACCAAAAGTGTCACCGCAACCGGATGTTCTTCCACCTGTACCTTTTCCACAAAGATTCAAGAGGAACGACAATGATAAACAGTATCAGCAGTTTTTGGATACACTAAAACAACTGTAGATCAACATTCCTTTAGTGGACGCTCTGGTACAAATTCTGAGTTATGAGAATTTTATGAAAGACTTCTTGGTCAAGAAGAAAAAACTCACTGATATTGAAACTATTGCACTTACAGAAAGTTGTAGTGTTGTTATAGCAAACAAGTTGCCCCCTAAATTGAAAGATCCTGAAAGCTTTACCATTCCATGTTCGATTGGCAACCATTATCTGGGCAAGACTTTATGTGATTCGGGAGCTAGCATCAACCTCATGCTATTATCTACTTTTAGAATATAGGGAATTGGTCACATGAAACCTTTTGCAGTGACATTGCAACTGGCAGATCAATCTTTATCTCAACCTGAAGGGCAAATCAAAGATGTTTTAGTTCGTGTGGATAAATTCATTTTTCTAACTGATTTCATCATACTTGACTGTGAGGCAGACAAGGAGGTTCCCATAATCTTGGGATGACCATTTTTAGCCATCGTCCAAACTCTCATTGATGTTTATAAAGGATATGATCGAAGACTCTTTAGAGGTTTTTATGGATGACTTTTCAGTTTATAGGAATGATTTTGATCATTACGCTGACAATTTTGATAAAGTACTGAAGCGATGTGAGGAAACTCATCTTGTTTTAAATTGTGAAAAATGTCAGTTTATGGCAACTGAAGGCATTGTGTTGGGCCATCGCATCTCTAATCAGGGTATTCAAATAGGTAAAGCTAAGTTAGAAATCATTGAGAAATTACCCTCACCGACAAATATGAAAGGTATTAGTAGCTTTCTTGGACATGCGGGATTTTACCGGAGGTTTATTAGGGATTTTTCAGAAATTGCAAAACCATTGTGCTCATTGCTAGAACAAAATCAAAAATTTCTCTTTGACAATGCATGTATGGATGCCTTTATTCAGTTAAAGAAGCAATTGGTCAATGCACCGAATTGGTCTCAACCTTTCAAAGTTATGTGTGATGCAAGTGAGTTCGCTGTGGGTGCAATGCTAGGACAACGCAAGGGAAAAATATTTCATTCCATTTATTATGCTACCAGAACTCTTACAGAGATACAATTCAATTATACCACCATAGAAAAAGAATTTCTAGCCGTAGTCTTTGCTTTCGACAAGTTTCGCTCTTATCTTGTCGGCGTAAAAGTTACAGTATTCACTGGTCACACTGCATTGTGATATGTCTTTGCGAAAAAAGATGCCAAACCAAGATTGATACGATGGATATTATTGTTGCAAGAATTTTACATCGAGATAAAAGACCAAAAGGGGTCAGAGAATCAAGTTGCTGATCATTTGTCTAGATTGAAAATTGGCAGAAAAAACGGGAAAATACTTCAAATTGTCGACACATTCTCAAATGAGATGTTATTCACTGTCGATGGAACTCCTTGGTATGCAGATTTGGTTAATTACTTGGTGTGTGGAAAGCTCCCATTGAGTATCAAGGGCAATAAAAATTAAAGATTTCTTCATGATGTAGTGAAATACCATTGGAACGAGTCGTATTTATTCAAGGTATGCAATGACAACATTATTCGGTGTTGTGTTCTAGAAGAGGATATGCTCTCAATTCTAAAGCACTGTCATGATGCTCCTTATAGAGGTCATTTAAGTGGTATGAGAACTGATACTAAGGTTCTCCAATCAGGATATTACTAGTCATCATTGATCACGAATGCTCATAACTTTGTGAATCGATGCGATAAATTTCAGCGCACTGGTTCTATTTCTCTACACAATGAAATGTTACAGCAACCAATTATGGAATTTGAATTGTTCGATGTTTGGGGAATGGATTTTATGGGACCATTTCCAAATTCATTTGGAAATCTTTATATATTAGTTGTTGTTGACTATGTCTCAAAGTGGGTAGAAGCTGTTGCTGTCCCAAAGGATGATGCAAGGATAGTGCATAAATTTTTTCACAAGCATATATTCACCCGTTTCGATACACCAAGGGCATTGATTAGTTATCAGGGTACACATTTCCATTACAACCAAGTGGCAGCCGCATTAAAGAGATATAGAGTTAATCATAAAATGGCCACTACCTATCATCCACAAACCAATGGACAAGTTGAAGTATTAAATCAACAAATTAAGAACACTCTCGAGAAGTTTGTGAACCCTTCGAGGAAAGATTGGTCCTCCTGATTGGATGACGCTCTATGGGCTTTATGGACAACATACAAGACTCCACTAGGGATGTCACCATATCAATTGGTTTTTGGGAAAACATGTAACTTGCCAGTTGAACTGGAACATAAAGTGATGTGGTCAATTAAGCAAGTGAACATGGACTACGAAGCTGCTAGAAAGAAAAAGTTTTTGGACATCACCAAGCTAGAGGAGATTTGAATAAATGCTTATGAAAATGCTGCGATTTATAAGGAAAAGACCAAACAATGGCATGACAAGATTATTTTGTAGCGACAATTTATCACGAGGCAACAAGTTTTATTATTCAATTCTTGACTTAAATTGCACCCAGGTAAATTACGTTCACTTTGGTTTGGACCGTTCGAAGTTGTCGACGTATTTCCTCATGGTGTTGTCATAGTTCGAGATTTACATGATGGACACCGGTTCAAAGTCAATGGATAGAGATTAAAACACTATTTTGGAAATAAAAATTAAGAGCAGGAAGAGACCATTAATTTGGTCTAAACATTTTAAATTTATAATTTATTACTCCGAGATTTCATCTTATTTTATTCCTATTTTGTAATGCTTATTTTCTTTCCTTTTTGCAAAATAATAAGGTACCAATGTACATAACAAGATTTGGTTATCAACGCATTCCGTACCATTGTGCTACCATTAATCAAAATTAAGGGAAATTCAAACTCCACCATTGGATCAAAACCCACCCAGCCATTTGATCTGTTTGAACAGACACAATTGGACGCAACTCTTCCCGATAGCTTTGTATCTCTCCACAAAACATCACAACTCTACATCTTCCTCTTTCACTCCCTATAAAGTCTACACCACTGTGCTGACTGTAAAGTATCCTAAAAACCATTTTTATTCTTTTTCCTTAGTTAAGATCCTACCTTTTTCACTTAAAATTGTCTTCCCTCCACAAAAGATGGCAAAAACAAGAGGTTCTACCAAGAAAGCCAACAAATCTACTAAAGAACATGCATCCTCCACTACCGTAGTTCGTGAATCGAAATCCCCCAAGCTAGTGCAGAAAAAGGAACCTACTAGTACAAGACTTGTGTATTGAAGAAGCAGTGTGGACAGGGTCACATTCAAAGAATTTTACGATGCACTGCCATTTGCTAGTGCAGCACAGCAAAATTTGGTTTCACTTTATTAACTGCAAGTTACTTCCATCTACCCATAGCCCTACCGTTAACCTTGACAGAATGTGCCTGATACATTCTATTATCAAGGGTAAAAGAATTAATGTCGGCGTAATACTCTATCGAGAAATTGCTGAATGCGTGACCAGGCAGACCGGTATTTTGGTTTTTCCATCATTGGTCATGTCACTGTGTCAGCAGAAAGGAATTATACCCCGGGGAGATGAAGAAATCACGGATAATAAGGGACCAATTAATGAAGCCTCTGTCAAGAGAATGACTCGTGGCATAGAAACACCAATCCTGAATGAGGTAGGACCCAACAAGATAAGGAAGGGTAAAGCCAAAGCCGACAGTAAAGGAACAAACCTACATACAGAGACATCATTATGGCACAAGCTGAAGGATGTTGAGAAAAGGGTTACATCTATCAGCAATAGGCAGATCAAACTTGTCGCTACAATTGAGGATATGGAGAACTCCCAGAATTTATTTTATACTTATACTAAAGCCTAGAACAGTTCCATTATCACCACATTAAGTCAATTGAGCCCCTCCACACTACCAAATTTCCCAGCGTTCCCACCGATCATTCGAAACTATGACCATTCATCTGCGAATGATGACTTCGAAGACCGAGACCGATCGGTGGCATCTCCTCCCATCGTGCAAGTCTCTGATAATGACAAAGACGAAGAATCCAGGAACATTGAGGAATGTCTATGCAAGATTGATAGTTTATTTGAGGATGGTATTTTTGCTGGTCAAGAAGACACTATTGTTGAGAAAGAAGCTACTGCTACAGAAGAGGAAATCGTTGCTAAAGAAGAAGTAGTTGTTGAAGAAGAGAAAGAGAGAGAAGAGGAAGACTCTGATGTAAATATTGTCACTGCACCTGAGTCTGTGGGTACCAATATTAATAATTTGGATTTTGATGGAGCGAGACCAGTGGAAGTTACTGAAGTCACCAGTGAAGAGCAAGATAACTTATTGGCAATTGTGGTCTATATTGGACCACTTCTGGAGGCCTCTCCCACACAAGTAGCAATCGATGATGCCAGGGCTACGCTAAACTTTAAGGAGTAATCTGAGACCATGCAAAGCCTAAAGAAAAGAAAAGAAAACACTCCAAGGACAAGAAGTAGAAGAATGAAAAGGAAGAAACATCATGCAGCCACAGCAATGGCTGTGGATAACTGAGTTTTTTTTATTTTAAAGTTGTACTTGTAGTTTTCATGCATTACATATAGCTGTAATTCACATTTTTTAGTACACATTATCACTGCATTTTTGTTGTCATTACATATTCATGCCAGAGTATTCGGGACAATGCAATCTTTAAGTTTGGGGGAATGGATATAGGATTTGGAAAAACACTCACATTTTAATTTTTTTTGAAGCATGCAAGCTTTATGCACAATTGTTCGAAATTTTTTGTTATATTTGATGCTTAATTCTTGGATCATGTGAATTATCAGTGAATGATTTGGATAAACTTGATTGAATTTTGTATATTTAATACTTTGATGAATGATTCAGGTTGCATTAGTAGTTAATGACTAGTAGCATTCCTTGAATCTTGAATGAAACTGCCTTTTTCAGCTGCTTATATATATAGTTATAAATAAGAGACACTCTGAAGAAGGTGTATTGTGGAATGTTAAAAAGGGAACACTCTAATACAAGCGTTAGAAAAATGAATCTGGCCAAAGGCCGTTGCTGCATGAGTGTGTGTCGGTGCAATTATGTACTCCCTGGGGTTTGTTGCACCCCATCGTTACTTCTCAAGAACAAGGGTAAAATAATGCAACGATATCCCTTATTCCAAAAAAAAAGATATATAATACTTAGTATTGTACAATAAATGTTGTATTGGTAGATAGAATTTAGGATTTGAAACATGATGCTGGCCTTGATGAAAGTGCAATCTTACTCATTCATGCTTATGTATTGTTGATACAATATTCTTTCATCTAAATGTGATTAATTTAATGAGAATTTAGAGGGTTCAAGTTGCTAGAATGATCATTTGCCTTAGTAAAATTTTTGTAGCCTTGCTAGTTTCTGTTTTACTTGAGAACAAGTAAAAACTCAAGTTTGGGGGTATGATTGTACTAGAAAGAACATATGTTTCCCCCCTACTTATTGGTTAATTTGTTCCCATTTAGTTATCTTTAGTATACATTTTAGCATTTTCAGTTTAGTAAATTGCATTTTATAACCTAGTGAATCCTAGCCTATTTTATCCTTAATTTTGTTATCTTTCTGCACTAATGTGGTTGCATTAGTTAATTCCAGATTGCGTCAAGAATTGTCGCTGCAATTGACAGTTGTTTGGATAAAAAACCAAAAATACCTAATTTGTCCGGTCCGATGTAACTACCTTGTACGAACAAGGATAGAAGGATCCTGAAGGAAGGACACATGTACTATTGATGAAAACATAAAAAGTTAACGTAAGAAGAATGAAAAGATGATTTCTTTGGACCACCATTTTTTCTTACCCTATTTTTGAAGCTTGCGGCTATGGCAGCTTAAACCTTCCTTACGTGAGCCAACATGAAGATTGATGCAGGTCCATTCTTGACGAGGAGTTCTAAGTGCGAGATAAGAGAAAATTGAGAGATTCAGTCGAGTTAACTAAAAATAGTCTTCTCCACTCAGTTCTTTCTTATTTCTTTGGAAACGTTGGTGATTAATCTATGTTCTCTATTGTAGGGAAGTACAACGAATTCTTGGTTAAATGTTATCTTACTAAATCTGTTTTATTATTTAATCTTGGGGGTTTGAATGTTTTGAACACAGAAGTGTTACTGCAGTCACTAACACTGAAAGATGCAGTGATAGTTTGAGCTAATAAGCATTACAGCGAAAGTTGAGTAAGGGCTAAAGGAATCTGGTCCACTTGTTTTTAATAGTACTATATTTCCCTGATCGGAAGGTGAGGTTAATATGCATGGTACTTGGTAAGATATACATTGAATTTTATTGCGTTGACAATCACCCATCTTTTATACCTTGCGAGTACTTAGTATTTTGCTAAAGATTCACGTTAGGGATCCGAGTTTATCCATAGCATACTTTATCTTATTATCTTCAAGTTATTTCTTCGACAACTATCCTCAAATTTATCTCATTTCTATCTAGTTATTACACCGACATTAATAGAAAAAAGACAACCATCCCTGTTGGATCGATATCTGACAGACTCACATTTTCCTACTATATTTTGCATCAACAGTGTACGCTTGTACATTATTGTTGTGACGTTTACAACCGATCAACTTCGTATAGTTGCAAGGGATGGATAGAAAGACTAGTGTGTGCTAGAGTACATGGCAAAGTAAAGATATGAGTTAAGTGCAAGATTAAAAAGTGTACTAAAGGAAGGAAGATATAGCAAATTCTGATATAAGTATTGGGCGCAGTCTACCCTGCCCTAAGACAATCATAAGATTAGTTAGTATGGAATAAGTAATTAAGTCTGATAATAAGGTAAGTGGAGAGGTTAATGATGATGTAAAGGTAAGATTTAAGAAAGGAGATGGAAAGTAAAAATATGTTAAGTATAGTACACCCAAGAAAGGGAAAACTTGTTTTGAAGAAAGAAATATAGTATTCTCAGTACTATACCCGCCAAAGAAGGAAGAATGGTCAAGACATACCACAAAGATGTGTAAAATAACATGTGCAACATAGAATAAATGAAAAGGCACTCTTAAGTTTTAGCTCACTAAGTTCTTACAAACTTACAAACGTTATTTCCTGTTTTCAAGTCTGTAAAGGACTGTACACACAGATAGACGAAGCCAGGGCTATGCCAAGGAAGTAGCGTGCTAGGCTATTATGCATACAATGTAAGTCAAATGGCATGTTCGAATCTACGTTGAATCTCATTAAATAGTATCCCAAAATAGATACATGGCGAGCTAAATGCTATGCATAAGTCAATAAGTAGCAAAGCAATATGTACTTAGTAGCCTAAAAGAGATAAAGTAGAAAAAAGCCTAAAACTTTATTAAGTCGAAATAATAACCATACATTGTATTTTGAAGACAAGCATTGTAGTAGCTATAAACACTAGTTTATACATAGGTGAAGTGTAAATATATCCATACATTATATGCCAATAAGAGACGTTTACATGAATAAGAAAGAGGAAATTTTCAGTTACATCTGTACTAAGGATGTAGCACCCGAGATTCAGATTCAATAGATTGATCTGTCATAATTCGATGTAGTAGATTAAACCAGTTTTCAAATTTAAGGAGCTTGAACGCAAAGATTTTTGTTATGTTTTAGTTAAGTTTTCTTAGTTTTAGTTTTATTCAATAAAATGTGCAAATTGAGTCTTTTATTAACCTTAGGGGCCGAATGAGGCCCAAGGGTGAGCTAATGCACTTTTTGAGTGTGCAGGAGACCATTAGAAGGCTTATTAAACAAATATTGGCCATTTTGTCGCAACACGGATAGCTCGATGTCGCAACATAGAGAACAGAATAGAGAAACTCAAGTCTACCTTCGATGTCATGAAATAGACTGAGGGTGTCACGACATACCCTTGAAGACGTCTTAATGAGGGGTATACTGTCACCTCTGTCACGACACAGGTCCTAGTGTGTTGCGAAAATGACTGTGACGAAAATTAAATATGAAGCAGAGGCATTTTGGTTTACACAATCAAACCTAAAGCTCAAGGACGTCACATAACCTAGGGTTAAAGACGAAAGCCACCTAAAAGCTATAAATAGGCTCCTTTGCCACATGTTATAGACATCCTTCCTTTAGTCTATATTCTCTCTATAAAATTTAGTTTAGTTTTCTTTCATTCTTAGGTTTTAGATTTCTTTTATTTGTTCTTGTTGATTTCAAGAGATCTGAAATTCTAGAAGTATTCAAACTTTGTGGATTCATGCTTAATTTCAATACAATCAGGCTCTTTCATTTACTTGTGGATTTAATTAGCATACTTTCTATTTATATCGATTTCATATTGTCTATGAAAGCCATGAGGAACTAATCCCTCTATGAGGGATTAGCGAGTGGAGGTATGATCTATTAATTATTTTATAAGGTTACTCAATGGATTAGCTGCTTGAGAAAGGAACGACGTGAAACAAACCCTGGGCCTGACAACCCCGAAAAGTCATCAAGGTGGGAATTAACCCAAAATTGGTATTGCCCATTTATGAACTCCTTCACCCCCAAGTCAGTCAGGACTGTGAGGTCGAAAGATAAGTAGTTCTTGCTGACTCATTATGTTAGTATAAGATCGAAAGGTCCTGTTAGGGTAGCAACTAGTTGATTGATAAGGAACTCGAAGCAACAGTTGAAGGGGATTACCGAAGGGAGCTAATCACCCATAATCGATATTTGATTTACTCTACTCTTCTATGTCCTGAATTTTATTTATTTAATGTTATTTTATTATTTTAAAAACTTTAAAAACCTTTCTTTTATGTTCTCGTACTATTTAAAGTACTAATTAGATCTTTTAGTGTTTAGGTTAGAATTGATCTAGCACACGCCTCCCATGGGTACGATCCTCGGATTACTCATCTACTTCGTTGTAAAACTATATTACAACTCGACTTGTATACTTGCAAATGCCAAATTTTCGTTCTATATTTTATTACAGTATTCACACTCTGGCGCTAGTACGTCTGAAGGTGATCACAGATCGGGTCAAATCAAAGGTGTTATAGGAAATCATATAGAGGTTAACTATGTGAGGAATAGAGGATCTAACCCTTACTCCAACACCTATAACCTAGGATGGCATGACCACTCTAACCATAGGTGGGGAGGGAACCAAGGGGGACCTCCCAATCAAGGGAACCAAAACTTTAATCCTTCAAAATTCAATGCACCGTATTAGCCTCGTTTACCTTTTAGGGAACCCAAGATCAAGAGAGAAAACCAGCCTATAGTACCTACCCTCCATTGTCGATTAGGGTAAGTAAGGTAGACGTGCACCAAATCCATGGACAATTAGACCAAGTTTTGCAATTTTTGTAAAACAAATTAGCCTCTAGAATACCCAGTAATATCAAACCTAATCTGAAGAAGAAAGAGAAGGAACATGCCATGGCGATTAGACCAGGGGTTCTGGTTAAGGACCTTATCGAATCAAATTGTGGGGAGAAAGAAATTAGTGAGAAGGATAAGAGCATCTGCACTCCTAGTCTTAGAGATGGGGTGGAAGAGAATGAAAGACCTAAAAGTGAACCTATACAAATCGAAACTGAGGATAAAGCCATTCAATCACCACCACCACCACCAAGCCCAAATCCTATACCATTTCTTTCACGTTTAGAAGAGAAGAAGGAGAAAGAGAGTGAAGAGTTCTTGGAATTCCTCAATATGTTTAAATCTTAAATGTGAACCTCCCCTTGATAGAGTTCCTTAATAAAATGCCCAAATACACCAAGTTCCTTAAGGATGTTAAGTCTCATTAGAAGAAAATAGGGAGAGGAAAGCAAATCACTCTTAATGAGAAATATAATGCAGTAGTGTCTAGGAGAGTTCCTCCTAGGCTAAAGGATCTCGGTAGCTTTACCATCACAATAAAGATGGGTGGAGTTAGTTTTGAGAAAGGCCTATGTGACCTAGGGGAAAACATTAACCTTATGCCATTATCCATATATATGAGGCTAGGTTTGGGAGAGCTTAAGGAAACAACAGTCACCTTGCAATCAGTTGATCGATCTTTGGTACATCCTAAGGGAGTCATTGAGGACTTGTTAGTTAGGGCTAGACAATTTATTCTTCTCATTGACTTTATCGTGATGGACTTCAAAGAAGATCTCAAAATTCCTATCCTCTTAGGGAGACCTTTCTTTGCCATGTCTAGCGCTACTACAAATGTGAGGGATGAGTTGATTATGGAAATCTAGGGAGAGACCGAAATTTTCAAATGAGTTGAGCCCGAGTTTAAGTGCCATCACAAGGGTATGAGTGTCAAGTAGTTGAGAAGAAACCTTATCATGCTAACAAATTTTCAACTTTTATGGAATAATGTAGTTCTAGGTGTTCATATGCCATGCAAGAGAATCCATAAGCGAACAAGGATGAGGAGGACATTATGATTCTCAGGAAGCCTCAATCGTACATTGAACAAGAGACGTATCCTAGTGTCGAGAACACCGATGAAACATCATTTTGGTAGTGTGACTGACCGTCCCAAGTTGCATTTTTAAATCGTTACTTGTGGCAATGAAACTTGAAAGTTTGTAAATAATTGAATGATTTGAGCATGGACTCCATGTAGGATCACCGATACACCCCATGGCGCAGCGAAAAAAATTCAACGATCACATCCAGGGATCCATGTGCAAGGAACAAATCAGGGTGAAAAGGGTATGAACGATTATCTTTAATTATTTGAAAAATCGAAGAAATAGATAACGCTATTGTATGTCAATTCCAAGTCACTGCGAAAAGTTTTGACTCTACGTAATCCACCCAGTGTGACAACAAACAGTAAGCACTCTCTAAAACTTTTTCAAAGAGAAATATCTCTTGACGGCTACTAGACCTCAACACTTTATTTTTAAGGTATATAAGGTTTTTCTTAAAAACCTTATACTTCTTAATTCAGGAATAATTGATATTTTTTATATGAATCCAATCATAATAATTAACCGAATATAATAATTATAATTACCATAATTATAATAATGTTTGACCAAAAAATTACAATTACAATAATTATAATAATATTTGATCCTAAATTATAATTACAATAATTATAACAAAGATTTCGATAAATTATTTTTAGTTAAATTTATACGAATCAAATTCATATATTAATTTAACCATATTTTTCATTATGCGTACAACATTTTTGTACATATAATTCCGTTGATATGTAACTGCCCAATTGAATTAATTTTATAATCAGTTTAATTCATGTGACAGCTAAACTCAATACAAACTATGTTTGGATTCCTTTCGTTTCAACCATAGGGTGAGACCCTATAGGTTATTGTAACATTAGCAGTAATACCAGAATGATTCTAATATTACAAAAAATGAGTGGCATCTACGAATGCATCATTACTATCTAAGTTACAAGAAGTCATGATTCTACATAACCTCTCTGTAATTAACCTTTCATGTATTAAATCCTTTTGTCCTTTATATCTAGAATGAACACAAGTCATGGAACAATCACACTTGCATAGCCCATCTAATATTTCTTGATATCCTGAGTAATCTATAAAAAACAAATAAGTATATGATATCTCATATCAACTTATTCGAGCATGGCCATGCATTTCTAGTCTCACTCAATCAAGTGGCCTAGGATATTGCTCTCATTATGTAGGAGAGACAAATTCTATATTGATCAATCATATCCCACTATATAGATTGTGGTATATCCAACATCAGTCTTTATAGAATAACCAGTTATGGTGGACGTTTGACTGTATCAAAATATACGACTCACGATGTTGGGATAATGATGATATCAAGTATGAGGATCGTATACATAGTAATCACTATGAGTAATGTTGTGACTATTACATATTAATCCAAAAAGCATACTCATAGCGGGTCAGTCCAATATGTTGTTCTCTATCACACATACTCATGTATTGATTTTGACATCTCATGTCAATGACAACACTTTGTCATCAATCAACTACACGTTAGTCTTAATGCATTATTGTTGTCCAAGCCCACAATAATACTCAACTAAGGACCTTTTAATAAAAATCATATTATTCTCAGGAAATTATTATAAAACAGTTTATTTATATACACAGAAAATAAACTGAAATAATAATGGTTATGTCTTATATTAATAAATGAGGTAAAATAAGTATGTTATTACAATCATCTCATGATTGGTCTTTGCGCATACTCTAACACTCCAAGTGTTTTTGCGTGTAGTGCAGGATTTTAATTCGTAGTTAGTTGCATTTTAGACTTGTTAGGGTATAATTTTGATGATTGAGAAGAAAACTGATGATTTTGTAGATGTTTTGGGGGAATGTTTAGTGAAATTGAACTACCCAAGGGGGAATCGCAATTTCTAGGACAGTTTCAAGAAGGGGCCAAAAATATTTTTGGTATCACAATATCAAACCCCTAATATCGCGATACCCTTGGAAAATCAAAACTCAAAATTTTTGTTTTACATAATGGTATCGCAACACCCAACCATCGATATCACGACACCTCAAACAAAATGGGATATGAAAGTTCTAAAAACAAGGGATATCGTATATCCTACCTTAAGTATTGCAATATCCATGTTGGGTCGGTGATACTTAGTTTCAAGTATCACAATCCATGTGTTTTGGAGGCTTTTTCAGCCTCTAAACTCTCGAAAACATCCCATTTACTTTATTTTTATCCCCAAATCTTCAAATCCTAATCCTTAAAAACTCCCCCTCTCTTGCAGGTGTTGCTTCTTCCATTACTTGGGGAACATAAAACTTCTCAAATTAATCTACTCAGCTACGACAATCAAAGTAGTCTAAGTTTTCCTTTCCTTTATTTTCTAATAATTATTCTTATTATTTTCGTCATTTTAAATTTCAATTTTTAATTCATTGATTGATTGCTTGTGGCTAGTCGGTTAGTTGGTTTTTGTTTGCTTAAAATAAAGAAAATTATAAAAATGCCCTCGAGACAATAAAAACAGTCTTGATCCCAAGTCGCCTCGGTTCCATAGTCAGAAATCGATGGCGTTAAATTTGTCCAAAAAGAGGCCACAGATTTCTATCAAACTATCCAGGGACAAATGTTCATCCCTAAATGTTGTTTTTGACCCGACCTTTTCTTTAAATGATAAAATTAGGATGAGATCTACTTTCACTAGTGGGATGATTTTTGCTTGTTTCCTAAGCAACATGTCGATGTACCCATAGCATTTGAGTTTTACTCCAATTTAAAATTTTCTAAATGTGATCGGGTGTACGTCAGGCATGCCAATATAGACATTTTCCCCGCTGCCATTTGTGAATATTAGGCGTCTCGTGTTACGAAGAGGATAATATGTTATCCCTCAATTTAAACCACTTTACTAACATCAACACGAATGCCATTTTAAACTACCTTATGGAAGGTAGAGGCGAATGGAAGCGAGAAGCTTCATTGGGGCAACCTCTCTCTTTTAAGTAAAAAATCATGTTCTTTATTATAAAAATTTGGATGCAATTTATATGTACTCATTTGTACCCTGCATTGGATACTAATAACGTTAATGTTTTTAGATCAGCCTTATTATATTCTATTTTGTAGTGCAAAAGAATTTATGTAGGTACATGGATCAATCAACAAATGAAGCGTTGCATTACGGGTGGTAAGGTGGGTATCTATTTCCCGCACTTGATCACTAACCTCTGTCGCAGGGCTGGTGTAGACGCCATATCCACCAAGCAGATTTATCATTCCACTCGCAACATCATCAGTAATTCCTTGCTTCACCAATTCTAAGAGCTTCATATGAAGAAAATTCAAGAGTAGAATCAGCAAAGTAATGAAAAAAATGGTTGTACCTCAAGTAGCAAAAAAGCCGAGCAACAAGAAAAAGATTAAGGGTGAGCCTACACAGTGGCAATGTCGGTTAGGCCATGACGTATGATACAATACCCGAATGCTTGAGGCAATGAAACCATTTGTGAACACATTTATGGAGAGTCAAGGATTAGATACCATACAGTGGGCCGCCCGGCCAGGTGACTTGTCCGAGGGCGAGAATGACGGGGAGGAGGAAGCCAATGTGAAGAGGAATGACAAAAGTGAGGTAGCGGATGACGAGGTGTTAGAGGGTGATGAGATGACATCACATGTGAAGGGCATGGAAGATGTATTCACACCTGCACAGGATGTTGACCTCGGAGAGCAAAGCACGCCCATCCATCAATTGCGCACCAAGAAAACCTCTCCCAAAGGAAGAAATATACTGAGAATTGACGAAACTAATTTGGATAACGGCATGTCCAATTCTTAGTTACATGTGTTTGCACTTTTTTTTAATTTTTTTATGCAACATGTAAACTATTAAACACTTTTGGATTTGTTTCTTATTTTTTTTATTTTGTGTACTGTGTTGGTTGTTTTTGTTTTTCTTTGTTTTTTCTTCTTATGTGCAGCAAGTTACCCTGAAAGACTACACAATATTTCAAGCTTCAACAAGAAGGTGGACCCCAAGCTAGTCTGATACTCCATTTTAGGGAAGTCCGGTAACCTCCTATCTTTTGTTTGGGACACATTGGGGACAATGTGTAGTCTAAGTGTGGGAGGTGTACATAATATTATGTGTTTTATTTTTCTTGATTTTATGTATGTTTTTTTGTTTTTTGTTTTAAATTTTTTGCCTCTTTCAAAAAAAAATTCAAAAAATATTTTCTATTTTGTTTTAAATTTTTCAAAAATCCCAAAAATATTTTTCGTTTTTGTTTTCTTTTGTGTAATTGCATGGTGATTGGACTGTAACTAGGTAATAAGTTATTAGTTGTATATATATAATAAGTACATAGAATTGACAAACTTGTAAACTTAGAATGATACTAGATAATTTCTTATTCTTAATTGTATATTAATTAGTTCAATTAGTTAATGTGTATAATAGACTAGAGGCAATAACAAAAGTGAAAATGTATAAAATGTACCACAAGATGAATGAAGTATACGGATCCTTGTAGATAAATAATTTGAATTCCTAATTGTTCGTTTAGGTAGATGTATGCTTAAAGAATTTGTTGTTAGATGATTAATTCAAGAAAGACCTTAGACATTGTTTGATATAGCCTAGAGCCAAAAAGCTTACCTATTGCTATATACCCCTAGTTCCTATATCTTTGAGCCTCGAGTATCCTTTTTTGGTGAGCCTTAATATCAAAGCCTCGAGCCTAAATGAGTCTAGTACTCGATCCTTCTTTGTCTTTTTCATTAATTGCACTACATAATGGACATCGAGCCATAAACATTGAGGGATAGGTAGAAACAGTATGGTGGCTTTGTGTGCGAAAAAAAGAGAAAGAAAATGAAGCGATTACAGGAATTAGTACGTTTAAAAAAAAGTGAATGAAAAAATGAAAATAAATAAGAATAGATTTGAATCAAAATTAAGCTCAAAAATGAAAATCTTTCGATTCACAATTATAGATTTTGCACGTACTAATCTCGCGTTATACCTTATATCATTTCGAAGAAATAAGGTATGTGAGAGAAAGCGAAATAATGTAGTGAGCTTGTAAATAAATTAGGGACGAGTAGGGAACAATGTCGTGTGCTTAACTGTTTCTAGTGCTTGAACCCATTTTGAGTATATGTTGTTTGAATCCAAACTGTCCTAAGTCTCAGAATGCTAATAAGTCACCAACACAATAATTTGTAAATAACTTGCATTTGTTTGAACGAACATGACTAATTCTTTTCAAATATCTATGAGCAATTCGTATAATTTATTTTGATGGATAACACTTGTACATATGTTCATTTACATTGCCTCTACATCTATTAACATTTTAACTTAGTGGACTAATTATGTTTGCATTAGGAATAAAAAAGTTAGCTAGTTATCATTCTTTAGTTGCATGTGAGTTAATTCTCGTACTAGTTTGATGTTTTACTGCTATGTAACTTAATTGCCTAATTTACTCCAAGGGATTTTTTGCGTGTTTGGTGTGTTTGTTTGAGAACAAGGGAAGATTGGAGACACCCTTTAGTTGTATCACGATATCCTCTTTGGATATTGCGATATCCATCTTTCCAAGAAGACCTCAAGGCTCGATAATGCCCGAGGTATCGCTATATCATCTTCTGGGTATCATAAAATTTTACTAAGATCACATGGGTATGAATTATATATATAATATTTCTATACATGTGATCATCTCACTCACATATTCATACCTTATATTCGGTCACATGTGCATTTCGTACCCTGTATATTATTCTATTGCATAACAATTATTTTGCAATTTAGTACATCTATTGTTTCTTGATCAAATTCACAATCACAACTCCATTTCATCATCAAACACACATATTAAATATTATAAGATATATTTCAATATAATTTTCATATCACATATCATAATTTAAGTATTTCATATCATTTCCCATTTTATTCATTTTAGTCCTCTACTTCAATGTTCCATATCAAATTCAATCAAAACATTTTATATTATCATAATAGACTCACCTCAAGGTTCAAACAATCAATAAACATGCATATAAAATCAAACATTTCTATCTCGAATCATAAAAGTACAAACCGAGGTTTCGCACGTCACTCGTCGATGATTTTTGCTTTTCCTTTCCCTTTCGGTTGTTTGGTGTTGTGGTTAGCTATGAATAACCATAAAACATATCATACAATCAATTTCCAGCCAAATCAAAATCAAATACTAATTTACACAAAATTTTCAACTTTTTCAATTTAGTCCCTAAAATCGGGACTATCATAACTTTCAATTTAAAACTTCTAATTAAAATCTGATTTCACCAAAACACATTAGGGACCCTCTATTTCATATTCCTACCTATACTTCATGATATTTTTATTTTATTCAATTTGGTCCCTAATGTACGAAACTAACAATTAAGTTTTACAATTTAGTCATTTTCATATACTAAGCTTAATTTATAACAATTTAAAACCAAAACCATTCAATTCTCAACCATGGAAACTTTCTAAAACTTTAATATTTTCACAAATTAGTACATGAGTTAGCTAGATCAAGCTCTCATGATTCGATTTCCATAGAAATCAAAGAAAAATGGCTAGGGACTTACTTGAATTAAAGTAAAAAACTTGAAACCCTAGCTACGGCGTCAAGTGTTTTCTTTCTTGCCTAAAATCGGTTGAAGGAGATGACATTCTCTTTCTTTCCACTGAAAATTAACTTATATACTAGGATTAAATTATCATTTAGCTTACTTAATCATGTTTTAACCAAATAAATCTTAATTAATCTAAGTTAATGAATAATTAATTGTGTTGTCCACTAACATATAATTTAACATGGTATAATTGTTGTTTTGAATCTTTGGTTAATTCCAATTTAAGTCCCCAAGTGATTTACTAATTAAAAATTCATAGCGATTGGACTTTTACATAAAGTTAAGACTTGACCAAAGGCTAAGATTACACACTCTCTTTTCAAAAGTTCTTTAAAAAGTTTCTCCTATCTATTCTACATGTCCTTGCACTTTAACATGAAGAAACTCTATTAAAAACCTCTTGAAAAGAGAGTGTGCATAATCTTAGCCTTTGATCAAGTCTTAACCTTATCATTTTCATCCCATTTTTCTTATTCTTAAGATTCTTCAAAAAGATCACTTACGCTAATTCTACAAATACCATGGTCAAATGATTAACAAAAAGCTTCATTCTAATATTCGGATAGAAGTGGTGTTTACCATTGAATGGTGGGGGAGATAGAATGATGACCTTCTTCCACATTTGTAATATTGATTTAATAATCATTCTTTAATTAAAACACTCTAAAAACTTTGAACTTCTCGTATCTTTTTAATTTGAATTGTTTTGGGTTTGGGTTAATTTGAGTTTAAAATAGAAAAGCTCATAGAATTTTTATTATCAAATTAAATTAATAAAAAATTTAAAATTCGGATAAAAAATGAGAATTATACTAAAATAATATTAGACGTGGGAGAATAGTTATTTAACCCACATAGCGTTCTTAAAGAAGTCAACTGACCAATAAGGGACAGATCAGTTAATCCACGGCACACTCTCATTTCTTTAAATACAGAACGTCTTCCTTAAGCAAACACCGAAAACCTAAATATTGAAGAAAAAAAAATGGCGAAAGCTCCAAGGTTGAAGATAACAGTGATAAACTTGCTATGTTTGGTGGTGCTCTGCGGGGCAACTGAATCGCCACAGTACGAGGTGGTACACGCTGAATCCGATTTCGAAATCAGACACTACCGGGACGCCACGTGGATGTCTGCAACCGTTAACGAACTTTCCTTCCAAAAAGCCACCTTATTTGGGTTTCACAGGTACCACCCTCTAAATTTAACAAATTTATTATTGATCTTGATTCTTTGCCAATTAATTCAGGATTATTTTTTAAAATAAATTTGTGGGTGACACAGATTATTCCAGTTTATACAAGGTGCGAATCTGAATTATTCTCGGGTAGCCATGACAGCGCCGGTGGTGACGAGCCTAGTCCCGGGAGCTGGGCCACTTCACTCATTAGCCTATGTTGTCCGATTTTACTTGCCTGCCAAGTTCCAGGACAGTCCACCAACCCCACTTCCGGAGCTAAACCTGAAACCTTACGCATGGGATTCTCACTATGTTGCTGTGAGAAAGTTCTCAGGATTTGCTACGGATGATATTGTGGTCAAACAGGCTGCGAAGCTGGCTACTAGTCTGAGCTTGTCTCCATGGGCTAACGCTACATCTGCTACACACTACACTTACTCTATTGCTCAGTATGATCCTCCCTTCAGGTTTTTTGGCCGGACCAATGAAGTGTGGGTGGATGTTGATGCCTCTCGTTTTGCTGGAAAAGCATCCTTTTGAAACATCGCTTGCCTTTGTCTTCTGGTGCGTGTGTGTCAAACTGGAACTACATCTTTAATCTTAATCATGTGTATTCTAGCTTATGTAATTATATATGCTAAAACTTGAGACATCTTAATGTAATCTTAAACAATATAAGCATTTATAGAATCCAAACCTATGTAAACAAAATGTCAGATTCTTTTCCAACTTATACAGCGTTTTTTTTTTCCAAAGAATCTTCCTACTACGATCAGGCTAACTATACCAATTACTCAATTGCCGTGTTCAGTATCAATGTGATCACCGTTTTGCATGAAGATAATAAGATGGCAAAGGTACCCCGACATTGGAAACCTTCCTGCCCAGCATGGGAAGCTTTATTTGGATGCAATGCACAACAAGGAAAAGGGAGAGTAGCAGAACTAAAAGGAAAACTGTAGATGACATCTTTAAGTTTCTTATAGTTGAAATGCTTGCAAAAGCTTCCCTAGTATCTAGCTGATAGACTAGTGCAGCACCTAATGTCCATGAAAGGTCGCCTGGGCCAAATACAATCTCTGCATTGCCAAGGCATAGAGCATCTTCAATAACTGATGCCACATAAGACACCCGAAAACAATAATATCCAGCTACTTTTTTCTTTGGAAATCAATGTTCCACTCGGTCAATGATGATGAACATAACTGCTCACCCTTCTTCCAAATCTCTGTCACACTGGCCCTTGGACTCAAGTTTAACATGTAAACAACAAAAAACCCAGATAATGCATGAAAGCGTCCACTATGATGGACAATAGATGTCAATTTTAGCATATCGTTACCTGCAGAAAATATAAAGATTTGTGATATGAGTATAAAGTTCTTCCCAAGAGTAGCACAAATCTCTAAGGGAAGGGGCAATGTTTATCAACATCCATTCTGCGGGAAAAAGAAAATCAAACCGAACCAAGAAGACAACTATAATAAGCACTTTATAAACCAAAAAAAAAAAAAAAAAGAGATTAGAATTGATTGGTTAAAGCAATAAAATCTCAAAAGCATATCGTTTCATTAGTTTTCCTAACAGCATATGCAAGTATGTTAAAGAGCTTTCAAAAGTCAGAAACATCGAGGTAAAATCATGTTATTTTCACATGAACGTAACCCAAAGCATAGAAATAGTGAGCCAACAACTTGTATGCCAGTGAGATGAACCAAAAAGCAAAGGTTGCACTTACTACACCATTCGTAACTGTGAATTGTTATCATGATCATATTTTTAATATTAACTGTTTTTGGCATAGAACAAAAGACATGTTATATCTGCTGCGGTCAATTATCAAGAAACACAAGTGGGAGAGTGCATATTCCTATCTGCATCTGTAAGAAATTAATAACCTTTTCTTTGGAACAGTTCAAGTGCACGGTCATTATCAGCCGATGACTATTGCACAAAATGATTCAAGCATGTCCCTCCAGAAACTCCTAAGCATTGCTAATAACCAACAACGAATAACAAGTCCACTTCATAAGATGAACATGGATTGGGATTTGAATTCACAGTTATATGAAATCAACATATTGTCCTTCAAAGAAAAAAAACGAACTCTTAATCCATAGACATGTTTTACGTGGGACTGAGAAATAATAGCCATTAAGTTGGATCTATGAAACAAATACCAAGCCAAACTGCCTAGCCTTTTCTATGTTACCAGATATCACTAAATTAAAAGCTGTTTTTTTATATGAATATGGTGGAATCAAAAGATCAGTGATGATAAAGGCATAAGGATATCAAATGTTCATTTTGGTTTAGAAAAAGCAGCAGAGCATGTTTCTAACTTACCACCATTAGGAGATGAATTTGCTTCACAGTTTCTATCAACAAATTGTTGTGACCAATCTGAACCACTATGGTTCATTGCAGCTGCCCTCACAAGCTCCTTGCATTGCTCCCAATTTAGGTCTCCAATCAAATATGTCGAAGAAAACTGAGTTCTATGCATCTGAGTTTCAGAATTTTCCATACCATCACTTATGTTCAGCATAGCACAACCAGGGCAAGTGTAATTTTGCACAAAATTAGAACTGAAACAAGGGTGCCTGAGTTCAAATCTGTTAGAGGCATTTCGCCCATATGTTTGATTTTGACTGAGCATGATGACTGTCCGATCAAATGCCTCATTCAAACCAAATGCTGGTAATGAGAATGCTAAAATCTTATGATTAGTTGAACCAATATTTGACGTGATGACATTTCCATTGTCATTCTTGTCAGATACTTCCACCACAACCTGCAACGATGAACCTCCTAGATCGAGAAGTCCAAAGGTAGATGCTTTGGAGGAATTTCCAAGGCTACCCATTTTATAGTTCAGAGCAACCCAACCATAGTAGGCCTCTTCTTTCCCTGTCAGAACCCTTATTGAGTTCTTAGTATACACAAAAGAATGTTCCCTTATAACAATCTCTATATCATCCAGTACCTGCTTAGCATCCCTGGCTACCAATCTTCTCAATCCAGCAGTAGCTAAAATAATAATGGGAGTATGTCCATGTCTTTCATGAGGTACCCTTTGTTCTGCCCATGCAATCAACGGTTCTAAAGACGCCCTCACTCCTGAACCATTACCAACAAATTTGTGTAAACCAGGCTCGGTCTGCATGCAATGATAGTGGCAAGATTGTTTTGCAAGTGGACCCTTGGTCAAATCATCTGGATAAGAATGCAACAAAGACGGCAGATTGTCACTGATTAAACCCCCTTTTTCCCACTCGAAAACGTTCACTCGTGTTCCAGTGCTTCCACAGTCCACTACAACAGTATAATATGAACTCTCTAATATATTTCGAGCCTTGACAAAATTAAATGCTAAATAAACACCAATAGACGATAACAGAATGAGAAATCCAAAAGAGAAAACATTCAAGACTCGTTTCCATGGATGAATTCCTTAGCAGACAACTTAACTTTGGAAGTTGATTTGGGTTCCATTCCATCCTGAACTATCACCATCAACAATTTCCAGATTCTAGATTCTATTCTAACAACCATTTCAACTCACTGATCATAATATTAACGCAAATAAGCTTCTAAAATTTGCAAAATAACTGGAAATACACGGCCGCCGCTTACTTACCTAGTTCATAATCAATGTTCACTATCAAATCCCTCGATTGTACATTATTTCCCTTCATTTGACAAAGACCAACCACATCTTCTATGCTTGTTTGTTTCAGTATAAATTGTCTGTCAGACAACGAATTTGAAGATTATTAGAGCTATAGGATCTTATCTAAAGAGTCCAGTACAGATTGAGAGAATACATATATAAGGAAAATAAAATCTAAAAAAGCATATAAACGTACCTTAATAATAAACTGACTTTCGAAAGAACCCGATCCATTACTCCATTTCTTATAGTAGTTGTCTGTATAAGGACATGGATTCAGAGATCCAGAGGTCAGCGAAGACAACTAATTGATTCATCTGATTATTATCGTAATTATCAGTATTCAGCAGAGGTGTTATTCCCGCTTGGGCCGGATTCCGGCCGGGGTCAAGTATTATATTAATTTTTATGTTTTATAAATTCAACATATAAAAATAATTTATTATAAAATATTATAAATTAAAAAAAAAGATCGAGATTGAACTTTAAATATTTAAGATTAAATTTGACCCGGAGTTATATTTTTTTCTCAAACTTATTTCTTTTAAAGATTTTTTGTCTAATTCCTTTCAAATTTTTAATATGTTTATTTATTATCTAAATTCAATTATATAATGAGTGTGCCTAAATTTAGTATATATATCACAACCAAATAAAATGAACCTAGATCCATATTATAGTTTAATTATAATAAAAACGTAATTCAAGATAACATAAAAAAAATTTCCTTATGATCAAATAAAATGTACCTGAATCTATTGACATATTAAAATCTTTAAATTTTGTGATTTTGATCATTTAAATTAACACATAAGTGTTTTAGAAAAGGTAAACTTTTCTCTTTTCTTAATATTTGATGTAAAAAAAACTTACATATTTATAATTTGAGACCATAACTCTAATATATAAGCTTTTAACATTACCCTTAATTTCTTTTTCTTTCCTTTTTTGAAATAAAATTTGGATTGAATTTCATTTAAATAAACAAACCAAAAGACTCCAACGGGCAACCCAAAAAGAACAATGGCTTCAGCCCAAAGTCAAATAAAATAACAAAATTAAAACACCCTACATAACAAACCCTATCCAGTCCTTTGGCAATTATCATCCAACAAAGCCGCATTTATCGCCCCACCTTATCTTTTCCAACTACCATCCAGTAGCAATTTCCAAAAAATCTCAAGTCCCTTCTACTACCCATTGCTCCTTCTAGAAAATTCTACATGCAGTTAAATCAGTTTGGGTTTCGTTGCTTTCTCCTCTCTAGCTCTTACCGTGCAAAGTCAAGCACTCCTCCGTTAAGGTAAACTTCCTCCCCCTTCTTTAAACTCTCTATAGCTAGATTATGAGCAAGTGTGCCAGCTGATCTAGGTATATATTGGAAGAATATGCGCTGAAAATACCCTCTGATTTGATAAATGTTTCGCATAAAGGCCCCGATTTCAGATTTTTCTGGTAAAATTGCCTTACATTTCTTAATTATTGTTAATGAATCACCTTCAATAACCACCGATTCAATACCCAGGTGAATCCCTAACAAGATTGCCTGAAGACATGCGTGAGCCTCCGCTACAAACGAAGATAACACCGTTGAGTGAAAGATTGTCTTAGAGGCTAAAATCTCACCCAATGAGTTCCTAGCCACCACCCTAAAGCCCGATCTATTCTGTTATAGGTCAAAAGCACCGTCAAAATTGATCTTGATGTTTGGCACATTTGGGGTTTTCATAACTCTTGTCCCCTAGATCCGGTACATCTCACGGTATCTAATCCATCCAATTCCCCTTATATTTAAGAATCAAATCCAAGATATCCTCACCAGAATATGCTTTCCTTTCATGTACAAGTTGATTCTGACTCGTCCATATTGCCCAGAGGCCACAATAGAATAGCCTACATTGCTCACTAGTTCCAATTTTGAAAACGTAGGTAATCCTAACCAGCTATTAAGATTCGTATTTGATGAAGTCCAAAACAAGTTTAAATTGACCCATGTTTCCACAGTTATAGGGCAATCTTGAAAGACGTGGTTGATATTCTTAGCAGCTCCTCAACACCTCTGTAAAGTTACATCCGCGACTATTCTTCTATGCCTTGGATTAGCTATAGTAGGAATATAATTCCAAGAAATCTTCCATACTGTAGTTTTAATTTTCAAGGAAAGTTGTAAGCTCCAAAGTTTTTTGTAAAAACTTTTTTAGATCAGTTTGTAAATAATTATCATTACGACTAACCTGTCATAGTTTGTAGGCACTTCTTACTGTGAACTCTCTATAAGGCTCACCACTCTAAACCTGTACATCCTCGTAAGCTTCCCTTGCCAAAGTGATTTTAAGAATTTTACTCGTAAGATTTGTAAGAAAGATACTAAAAATAAGACCAGCTTTTCACTCTCCAGAATGTGCATCTATTAGATCCAAAACTAACCTCACCTCATCACCATTAATACTAACATTTAATCTGCTCCCTATAGGTCCTGGTAACCACATCTCTTCCCTTATAGATATTTTCTAGCCCGATCCAACCCTCTAACACAGCCCCTTCTGAATAAGATCCCTCGCTATTCTAGGTATAAAAAGGTAGACTCCCTAATCTTGTATTAAGAAAATCTGTGGATGGATAGTACTTAGCTTTTAAAACATGCACTAAAAGGGAAATTAGATAAATAACTAAACGCCACCCCTGTTTTGCTAATAAGGCAATATTGAATTTTGTAAGACTACGAAAACCCATTCCGCCATTTTCTTTGAGCTAACACAACTCTTGCCAACCGTACCAATGAATCCCTTTCTTGTCGTGGCCCTTCTGCCACTAAAACTTAGCCATAATGTTCTTCAAATCACCACAAAGCGTCTTTGGAAGCAAGAAGCACACCATTGAATATATAGAAATAGCTTGCATAAGAGTCTTAATAAAGGTTTTCTTCCCTCATTGAGATAAGAAACGAACACTCCAGCTTTCAATTCTTTTTAAAAATTTATCCTTAATATTCTAGAAGGAAAAATTTTTGCTTCTACCCACCATACTAGACAACCCAAGGTACCTTTCAGGATTATTAGAACATCTCACCCCTAAAATGCCAGAAACCAGTCATCTATCATCCTCTGAGGTGTTAGAGTTGTAAAAAGTTATGGATTCGAAATTAACACATTGGTCAAAACATCTCTCATACTCCTTTGACATTGATTTTAACGTTTGAGCCCCACTACCATTTACCTCACCAAACAGTATGCAAACATTAGCAAATAGTAAATGGGAAATTTGTGGGCTACTCCTACTTGCCTTAACACCTCTTTTTAGTCCATCTCTCATTGCCAACCTCATAAGAGCAAATAGCCCTTCACTACAAACCAAGAATAGAAATGGACTCAAGAGGTTGCCTTGTTTGATTTCCCTAGTGGGTTTAAATATCTTTCCAACTTTCCCATTAACCACAACAGAATACGAGATAGAAGAAGCACACTTCATAACGGTTGAAATCTATGCCAAATCAAAACTCATACGAATCATCATATCCCGAAGAAATTTCCATTCAACCCTATCGTAAGCCTTACTCATATCAAGTTTAACTACCATAAATCCATTTTTCCCACTCTCTTGTTTTGGAAAGTATGCAAAATTTCATAAGCTAACAACATATTGTCTTATATCAACCTTCCCAGAACAAAAGCACTTTGTGCACTATCAACAAATGCATCAAAGACTTTTTTAAACCAATTAGCTCTCATCTTAGCAATCACCTTATAAAGAACATTACATAAACTGATAGGTCTAAAATTCCCTAGTTTCATGGAATGGGGGACTTTTGGAATTAATACAATATTGGTAACATTCAGAAAGTCAAAAACCATACCTTCATTGAGAATGTTCAAACAAAAAGTTGTAACTTCCTCTCCAATTATGTGCCAACAATTTTGGAAGAACAAAGTTGGAAAACCATCTTCCCCAGACGCCTTAGTGGGCCCCATTTCCTTTAATGCCAACCGCACCTCATTCTCCATGTAAGCCGACGTAAGTTTGAAATTATCTTCACTAGTGACACATCTTTCTATGCTAGACAGTATATGATTCGAATCCCCAACACCATTAGACGAAAAAAGCTTATGAAAATAATTTCAAGCGAACTCATCCATATCGCTCTCATCATTCAATTCCCTCCCATCCTCATATTGCAAAATCCGAATGGAATTTCTACTTATGCGTTAAGATGCATGCTCATGGAAAAAATAGTGTTTGTATCACCCAATTTTAGCCAATTTACATGTGTTCTCTATTCCCAATACATCACATCTTTCTAAATATCAAGATTTAACAATACTTTTGTATCCTGAGCTTTACCAAATTCTCATCGTCTCTCTCTCCATGATGTAATTCTTCTTATTTGACAAACTTTTCTTGATACCTTACCTATTACGTCTAACCCGTCCAACTTATTTTTCCAAACCTTTTTTTAAGGGTTTTTAGTTTACTCAATAAATCACCTGATCTAGACCTCCAAATATTCTCCACGACATTAGCAAAAGATTCCTCTAACAACCACCATGCCTCAAATGAAATCTGCTTCTTATAAACCTATTTACAAGCTGAACCGTATGAATAAGAAGTGGACAGTGACCGGAAAAGGAATGTGGGAGATGCTGAACCAATGCATAAAGAAACGTAGACATCCAATAAGCATTCGCCACTCCTCTATCAAGCCTTTCTCTAATTTTTTTCTAGTAAATCCCATCTCTAATGTAAACCAAACCCTAGAGTTACCAACATCCAATAATTGACATTCTTCCAAAGCACCTTTAAAGGCCTCCATTCTCTTTTCATCTCTCAACAACCCCTTAAGTTTTTAGTAGCTTACATTATCTCATTAAAGTCACCGCATACTAATCATGAAAGTTCTTAAACGCACCCTAAATTTCCCAGCAACCTCCACAAATTCACTCTACTTTGCGCATACGACGAGCCATAAAAACCAGTAAACCTCCACTAATTTCCCACCTCATCATCAACAACTTTTACGTCAATATAACTATTATAAAAATTCCTAATATTAATTGTAGTATCACCTTTCTATGCCAAACAAAGACCTCCTTTTGAACCATCAACTGAGACATCAATACCATTACAAAAACCACAACTTCGTCTCACATGTTTCATTTGTATTTTGCATAGCTTAGTCTCCATAAAGAAGACTACCTGGGGATTATACATCTTTAGCATGTGTCAAAGTCTTCTGATAGGTCGTGGACTCCCCAACCCACAAACATTCCAACTTATGATTTTCATTGTGACCAGTCGATTTACCCATTGGCAGTCGCCGATATAAAATGGTTACTTCCCAACACTATTATATTTCTAGCTACCAAAGATCCCAAATCATCCCTTTCAATAGATTTGTCACCCTCTCTTCTAGGTCTTTTCTTCCCATCACCCCCTTCAATCACACTGTCTTCCGAATCATGATCCATTTATGTCTGTCCTTGTATCTTTAATAAACACCATCCCAACGAGATGCAAAATTCAAATCCCTTCTAAATTTACTCCCAACATAGGATCGATTCGCCTACCCAAATTATTACCTCTAAAAGTATTCCCCATTTTCTCGCAACCACACGCTACTCATTACAAGAGCTATTGAGCTCATAGAGCCAGATCCCAACCCATCTTAGATATTGCATTCCCTAACATCATTTTGGCCTAATAGAAAGAATCATTGTCCCTAACTGTCTATAGAAGAAACAAAACAAGGTTAAACGCTAATATTTAAAATTAACATAGGAACAAATTCCAACAAAAAACATCATTTTTTTCTTTCTTTCAAAGGTCATCTAACATCCAACTGTACCTTTATATGCAAATAGGTACACAACCCCTTCCCCAAATTGGACTCGTCAAACTCTAAAAAATTCCTAAGAAAACCCCTTATTTGACGTGCTAAAGACTCAGTGAAGAAACCTAGTGGAACTTCATGAATTTGAACCCAAAAAGTCACAAGAATTAGTGGCACCTTCAACAGATCTTCCCTCTCACCCAGACGACGTAGCATCAAGAGGTGATTATTAAAAGTCCACGGAGACCCTTTTATTACGCTCTCCAAATCCATTCCTATGAAAGAACTTGAACAAAAACCTTTTCTCCCCTGTATTTGAGATTTGGACCCCTTTAACTGAATGCCATAAATTTGCCATCGTGCTTCTCATTGCTGAAAAATGAATAACACTTACAGCCAGAAAACACCCAATCAGACATAAATCAACAACCTTAGGTACAAAATCAGGATCCATCTGTGCCTGCAATATTTCTTCCTCCTCATCATTTAGTGATAGGTCTACCAACTCTTTTTTCCATGATTCTACAACCTAAGACGATTAAAGAGTAGAGTAAGAAAGGTAGAAAATGAAATAAGAGCAGCACCGTCAAACTACAAAGAAAGAATCAATATAAAACGAACAAAAACCCAAAAACATACTAGAAACAATAGACAGAGGCATGCTAAGGTAGCAAGACTTTCTTTCTTTTCATTAACCTTAATTTCTAATTAACCCGTGATCAATTAAAAATTAGTTTGACCCTTGTTTTATTTAATAACTAAAGCCCAATAAACATTGTCCATATAAATCACTTTTAGTTTGGGCTAACTTTTTACCATAATAAATAATAATTTTTTTCTTATTATTTATGTCCATAATATTCAACAATCTCCCAAACTTGATCACATAATTTTACCATTTACATGTCATAATACAACCATATGAGCTTAAAACTTTACTATAATAATCACTATAACTCAATAAGGGTTCTACCTTCTCTTCTTATAAATAAATGACACTGGTAGAGCTATTAACCCAATTTTAAGAAAAAATAAAAAGAATTTATTGTCAACTATTACATTTATGTTTTCGGAATAACAATTCTATCGGTTTCTATTAAAAAGAGAGAATTTTTGTTTTCACCCCAAAAAGAGAAAAAAATTTTTAGTTCTGTGTTTCAATTAAATTGATTTGAGCTACACTCGAAACAGTTCATGGTACGAGAATGGTGGAGAAGATCGTTTGGTTAAAAGCTAGGATCAACGAACGTCTGCTAAGCTAAAAACACAAGTACAAATTCGATTAAGGTTTATTATTATAAATATCACAAACTGGGTCAATTTTTAAAATTTTAATTTTCTGCTATGCAAGAAAATCATTTTGAAATTGAATTTTTTTCCAAAAATTAGTATCAGAATGCCAGGTTGTGCTTGGTAATGATGCGATAGGTGTTGAGTTTATGGTTATACACTCAAGATCTTCTAGTTAAGTAACTCCCCACAGAGCTCTACTTAAGTTAAAATGATGGTCAAACGTTACATGATTATTAGTGCATGTAATTGCCTAAGGAAATAGGCTCGTGTACTAGAGGTGCTCATGGGCCTGGCCGGGTTCAGGCTGGGCTTGAAAAAAATTTTGGCCCAATTGCTAAGCCCGGGCCCAGCCCGGCCCGAAATATGGGCCTGAGATTTTGCCCAAGCCCGGCCCGGCCCATTTTGCTTTAAAATCTGGAATGTTAAAAAACTGACCTCTATCTCAAATCTTTGAAGTAGCCATCCACAAACGAATGAGTTTTTCTATTTAAAATTCATAATGTTTAGGAAAATATGAACAATAAGCAAAGCAACGCTTTAAATAGGATGAAAGATAATAATAACTCAATTTGAATGTTGGAAGAATATTGCATGTATCATCAAGTAGGTCCCAAAAATTGCTATGTAATATTTTACACCGTTCATCAACATCTAGTTTACAACGGAGAAGATCTGCAAGTGTTTTTACAGCCAAAGGAAACCATCAAATCTTTTAACAATTGCAACATTTTTCAATCTTGAAACTAGAAGAATAAAAAAATTCTGTATAAGACTATTAAATTAAAAATAAAAATAGAAAAGATCAAGAGAATAAAAATAAAAAATCATTTCAAGTTTGTGATCTCAAGGTCAAGAAAGACTGGTGTTTTTTCTCATACTTGACAAAATCAAACTGTATTATAATTTCATACTTGATTTCAATACAAGAAATTATACATGTAAATATATACATATTCGAAACTAACATATACATATATCAATTCATACTAAACTTCAAAACTAGATCTTATACATGTATATATATATAATCGAACCTCATATACTTATATAATGACATATCTTAATTCGATACAAAAGAATATACATATATATATTTGCATGCTTATTCGAAACTACTTAAACAAGTATAATATACATATTATAAATCCAATCCAAAGGTTTATACATATATATACCTATGCATTTATTCGAACCTTATGTACACATATATATACATACCTTTGATTAAACCAATAATTTATACATGTATATACATGTGTGAATTCAAACCTTGTATATATATATAAACTTTATACTTCAACTAAATTCAATAACATTTATGTATATACTTATATACCATTCATACTTTAACTAAATGCAAAGGCCTATATAAGTATATACCTATATGTTCGAACATTAAAACAGTATATTAATCATTCATACTTTAAATTTATTCAACCAATATACTTTAAATTATAATTCATCAAAGTTGAATTATAACCAAAGTTGATAACCATGCAAGATTTACTCAATTTGTCTAAAACTCTTAAGCAGAAGATTCTCCGAATTGCTGAAAACAAAGCAAGAATTCATGACTCTTATGTTGATTTTGAAGCTAAAATTGTTTATAAGAATGAGTTAAATTGTGAGTATTCGAATATATGTTCTGGCAATGAATACTTTAGTCACTTAATCTTTATATCATTACTTGTGACAACCCAAAATTGACCCTAGTCGGGAAGTGGTTTCGGGACCACAAAATCGAGTCATACTAATAATTAGCCATCATATTTGATACTTATTATATGTATATATGCATGTGTGAAAATTTCATGTTTGAATTTTGTTAATTGTAAGTGAATTTTACTAAATAGGACTTATGTGAGAAAATTTAGAAATTTGCTAGGCAATGTGAAGTAACCTATTAATGCATGTTATGAAAATGATGGGTTTGCATGTCAAATTACCCAAAATTTGAGCTAGTGGTTGGCCATGCTATGGGTGGAAACATGTTGGGAACATGTTGGCTTAGTGTGTTATGTTAGAAAGAATAAATAAAAGGTTAGTAATTAAGTAAAATAAGAAAGGATAATAGAAAAACAAAAGAAAGACAAAATGTTGGTTTCATCTTCTTCCTTAGTAGCCGAACTTTAAAGAAGAAAAGGGATATAGCATTCGGCCATCTTAAGCTTAAAACAAGGTTAGTAATTCATGTTAGATTTTGAAATTTTAGCTTATTTTGAGTTAGTTACTAAGTTCCTTACTTTGCCCATGTTAAAAATTTGGATTTGGGTGGTGAATGGAGCATTCGGCCATGGTTGTTAATGAAGAGATTTGATTATTTTCTTTATGTTTTGATGAATAAATGTTGATGAGAGATGTTTGATCTAGTTAAAAATTTAATTTGATAGTATTTATGTGTAATAGCCGAACTTGGACTTGCTTAGTTACTTGAATAAATGTTTTGTATTTAAATGCTAGAATGTGAGTGTTGCCGTTTAGATGATTTGAAAAGAATAGAGTAGATGTTTGAATGTCTAAAGGTTCGGTATTGTACATGAATTCTAATGGTATGATTTTGTGAATGCCGAATGAGCTATAGGAGGTGTGGATGACTTTTATGCATGTGAGTGTGTGTATGCCATTTAGTTGGTGACATTCGGCATTTCTTAATTAACATTAGAGATGAGTGAATGAAATCGGCATGTGTATTTGTGAAAATGCCGAATGTGAACGTGGATAATATTGAGTAATGTATGTGCTTTAAAATGATGGAATGGAGTGGATGCTTTAAATGTGTTGTGAACAATTATAAGTTAAATTAAGGTTTGCTATATTACCATTGTCATTGCCGAATATACAAACATATATATGCATGTGTAATTGAAGTATGAATGTTTAGCAAGATGGTTAAACTAGTTAATTTATCGATTTAGCTCAAGAAGCTAAAGGTGGAGAGGTAAGCAAGGGCAAAGAAAAGATCATCGAGTAACCGAGTTGGAACCGTCTTACCCAACACAAGGTAAGTCATTAAGCATATATTTTGTATTGATCTAAATAGACATAATGTCTATGTAATTATGCCGAATGGAATGATAAATTTATATACATGTATGCATGTGGTGATGAAAGTGTTGAATAAAAAGAAAAGAGGTGAGATGTATTGAGTTGTTGATCTCGGCACTAAGTGTGGGTATAAACATTTATGATCATGAGATTGGCACTAAGTGTGCGGGTTTAAATTGTACAGCACTAAGTGTGCGAGTTTGATTATATAGCACTAAGTGTGCGAGTTGATTATATAGCACTGAGTGTGCGGACTTAATATATATTTTTGAATCACTATGGACACTAAGTGTGCGACATTATTGAGTTGATCACGGACAGCGGATCGGGTAAGTACCTTGAGTTCATGGCTAATAGGCGCTATTAGCACAAAGAAAAAAACTAATTCAAAGGTTAACAGCAAACTCACCTTTGAGAAGACGAAGAAGGCTAGAAGCACCGTGGTGTGCAGTCGTGGAGGTGGAGGTGGATTTTCGATTTGGGGGAAAAAAAAGGGAGAGAAGGGGTTAGGGATTTATCTGGGGTCGTGGAAATGGGGAAGGGAAGGGAAATGGGAAATGTATTAATGACAGTTGACATATAATAAATATTAAAAATAAAAAAAATATTAATTAAATTCGGGCCGGGCCCGGGCCAAAAAAAGTTTATCCGAGGCCCGGCCTGTTTTTAAAACGGGCTTTATTTTTTGCCTAAACCCATATTTCGGGCCTATATTTTTACTCGAACCCTCCCATATTTCGGGCCGCCCGGCTCATGAGCACTTCTATCGTGTACTAATTCTATGGAAATTCATGTTCTTACTTGTTGATCATGATCACTCCACGGTGGCTTGGTTCAATAGGTGTGGGAAATATCGTTGCAACAACTTATAAATGTTTTTAAGGTTTAATGTAAGACGCATGTATCATCTTAGTGCATACTATAATGTTGCAAAATGTTTTTAAACATTTGCTTAATATAAAAATGTTAATATGAGTTTTTTATTTTCAGTCTGAAAATGGCATCAACTCCCTTATTGAACATACTCATTGAAAACAAACTGAATGGAAATAACTATAAGGAATGGAAAATGAACCTGATAATTGTCCTAAGTTGTGAGAAACTTAAAAAAGTTCTTGATATTAAGTGCCCTTCAGCCACTCAAGCTGAGGCTAGAAAATGTTAGGAAGAGTCTGATGAGATAGCTCATTACTATATGCTGGCAAGCGTGACCAATAGTCTGTATAAGCAACTGGAGAGTTATAAGACTGCTAAAGCAATTCTAGATAAGCTAGAAGATATGTTTAGAGGCCAAGCTACCTTGGCTAAACAATTTGTTATAACTAGCTTAATGAATTCCTAGCAAAAGCCTAGCACTCTGGTCAAAGACCATATGATCACTCTTGTGGGCTATTTTTTTGAAGCCGTGAACAAAGAGGCCAATATGGACCAGAACACTTAAATTGAGATGGTCTTCAAAAGCTTATCTAAGGATTTTAGTGGTTTTCGAGCTGTATATAACCTTGGCAACAAAAACCTGATGCTCACACACCTCATGAAGGAGTTACAATCATATGAGCTGATGTAGAATAGTGATCAGCTAGTCCAAAAAAGCGAATATAGTCATCACTTCTTCCTTAAAAAAGAGGGGAAAGCAAGCTAAGTAAGGCAAGACTAAGGTATGAAAGGGTACTTCAAGGCAAACTCTAAATGTTTCTTCTATAGTCTAAATGTTTCTTCAAGCTAAGAAAGGCAAGACTTATCTAAGTCTAAATGTTTCTTCTATAGCAAGAAAGGGTACTTCAAGGCAAACTCTAAAGAGTGAAAGGAATACCTAGCAACCAAAGGAAAAGGTATGAAACTCTTTATGATAGAAGCTTGTTTAATGGAAAATTCAATAGACCACTAGGTCATTTATTCAGGAGCTACTAATCATGTTTATGTTTGTCTACAAGGGCTCGAGGAGATAAAAGATCTTAAAGATAAGAGCTAATCATTGTGGACCGAGAATGAGACAAGTGTGGTAACTGAATCAGTGAGGATGTACATCTTTATTTTGATCATTTTAAGAAGATTATTTTAAGAGACATTTTCTATGTGCCAAGTTTTAAAAGAAACTTAATTTTCGTTGCATGTTTATATAATAACGGCTTAACCGTGACTTTTAATAATGGAATTGCAATATTTAGAAATCACAATCTTATCTATAACGGATGGATGTCAAATAATCTCTATTTTATCAAATCAAAGATGTACATACTACTTGAGACTAAAATATCGAATAAAAGATTTAAAACTTCTCACTCTAAACAGGCGTACCTTTGGCATTTGAGACTTGGTCATATTAATCGAGAAAGAATCACTAAACTTGTGAAAGATGGCATTTTAAGTTCACTTAAAGAAGTACATCTTCCACAATGTGAATCTCGCTTGGAAGGTAAGATGACTAAGCAAACTTTTAATGCAAAAGGAGCGAGGGTCGAAAAAACCCTAAAACTTGTGCACATTGACGTATGTGCCCCATGAGCATTAGTGTAAGAGGTTGTTACGAGTATTATGTAAATTTTATTGATGACTATTCCAGATATGGGTATGTATATTTGATACATCGTAAGAGTGAAACCTTTGATAAATTAAAAGAGTTTCGTGCGAAAATGGAAAAACAACTAGGTTTACCCATAAAGACAATTTGCTCTGATCAATGTGAGGAATATTTATCTGATGAGTTCTTAAGGTACCTCATAGAGAATGGGATTATATCTGAGTTAACTGTTAGAAATGGTATGTCCAATGTTAAGTTATTTGAAGCTATCAATCTCTTTTTGGGGATACGTTGTGCAAACAACTTGCTATATTCTAAATGATGTGTCAACTAAGGCAGCATTGAAAACCCCATATGAATTGTGGCATTTTAGAAAGCTGAATTTTAATCATTTTAGGATTTGGGGATTCCCTGTCCACGTATTAGATAAAGATGCGAGGAAGTTGGATAGAATTGTGCATGTTTGTAGGATATCCAAAAGGAACAAAGGGTGATTTGTTTTATAACCCGAAAGAGCAAATTGTTATAGTCTCAACTCATGCTACTTTCCTTGAAGAAAGTTACATGAATGACTTCAAACCTTAGAGTAGAGAGGTATTCGAGAAGCTTTTGGAAAATATACAAAACCCTATGGAAACATTTCTAGAACTAACTCTTAATAGTAAACCTGCAAACGATTAGCAACATAGGGAGCTTCACTGTAGTTGGAGGGTCTCGCGTACGCCTGAGTTCTTCCCGTCTGGCCGAAGTGTTCTTAACACTAAGTCTATCAGATAGGAAAATGATGACTCACTCACATATGACAAAGCGATGCAGAATGCTAATTTCAAGCTCTAGAAAATAGCTATGAAAGCTAAGATGGACTCTATGTATTCCAATTCAGTGTGGAAACTTGTATGCTTACCGGAAGGTATAAAACCCATAGGGTGTAAGTGGATATATAAGAGGAAAAGAAATGTGAATGGAAAAGTGGAAACTTATAAGGACAGACCTATAACAAAAAGTTTATACATAAAAAGAAGGTATCGATTACGAAGAAGCCTTATCTTCGGTTGCCATGTTCAAGTCAATCCGCATATTACTATCCATTGCAGTAGCTCTCAATTATGAGATCTGGAAAATAGATGTCATGACAACATTTTTCAACGGCTATCTTGAAGAGAGCATCTACATAATGCAATCCACCAGATATATAGCTAAAGAAAATGAGCATAAAGTTTGCAAACTACTTAGATTTATATAGGGACTTAAGCAAGAATCCCACTCATGGAATCAAAGATTTGATCAAGCAGTTAAGAATTTTGGATTTGATCAAAGTGTAGATGAACCTTGTAATTTATAAAAGTTTAGGTGATGGAAAGATAGTCTTTCTCCTTCTATATGTCGATGACATTCTACCATTTGAAAATGATGTAGAGACATTGTCATCGATTAAAATGTGGTTAACCCAACAATTTAGTATGAAAGACTTGGGAGAAACTAATTTTGTTCTAGGTATTTGAATCTTAAAGGATCGAAAGAAAAAAGTGATAGCACTATCTTAAGATTCATACATAGACAAGATATTGGAGCACTATGCAATGACCAATTCAAAGAAGGGAAATTAACCTTCTATAACGAGTTTTCATGCCTCTTTAGAGGACTATCCTAAGATAGTGGAAGAAAGAGAAAACATGAAAAAGGTTCATTATGCTTCGATAGTAAGAAGTATCTTGTATGCTATGCTAGCACACACCCAGATATCTATTTTGCAGTAGGGTTGGTAAGTCGATATCAGGCGAATCCAGGACCAAGCCACTAGTAAGCAGTTGAGCACATACTCAAGTATTTACGGAGAACGAGTGATTATATACTTGTGTATTCCAGAGGAGATCTTACTCTTATTTGATATGCTGATTCTGACTTCAAAATGTGCCAGGATTCGAGAAATTCGACATCAGGCTGTATTTTATCATAGACGACGGGTCCATAGTGTGAATAAATGTTAAGCAGGGTTGCAGTACTAAGTTCACTATAGAGGAGTGACGATGAGGTATGGAAAAAGTTATGTAATAGTGTGGATATAGCTAAGGCTCAAAGAAACCACATAAAGACAAAATGCATTGATACAAAGTATCATAAGAGAGATGATAGTGTTTGACAGAATAGTGGTTGTTGTCAAAGATTACATATGAGAACAAACCCTGGGGATTTTTTTCCAAGGCTCTACTAGCTAGAGAGCTCTTTAGGAAACATATGGAGGGACACAAGAATACAAAACATGACTTATCTACTTCACTAGGGCAAGTGAGAGACTATTGGATATAGTGCCCTAAGTGTAGTATTTTCGTCTAAATACACTTGTAATTTTTCGAACAGATTAGTTAATAAAATTATTCATGAATTACATTAATAATTTGTATATTTTCCTCACATGTTTTTTGTATGCAAAGCAAAATATAAGCAAATTTTGCTTAATGGTTGTCTAATGTTTAACTAATACTAAGCAGTATTACGTGGTCAGATTGTAATACAGAAAGACAACTTCCATTAGCAGACGAACCTAAACATGTCCTTAGTCTAATCTAAAATGAGCAAATTAATTGAAAGACTAATATGCCGTCTATCATGGAGATGCTTTATATTAGGCGTCGGAGCAGACGACTCCTAGAAGATAGAGAGATAGATGTGACTAAATGGATTGATAGTACATCAGACTAGACCCAAGTAGAATAGATCCTGAATCCATTTATTGATTTATTAACTTGTGACGTTCACAGTATGGTACACTTTGATGTAAGTAAAAGCCTGAGTTCAAATAGATAAGGAACCAAAAGCTGGTGCTTTGGTGTATGACTTCTACAATATGTAGCGTTATTTACAACAGTGGAATTCATAGCCCAAAATAATGGAATTCATAGCTATTCACAATACTATTGTGAAATGACTTCAAGACTAAATGAGTTTATAATTAATAGGCAAAAAGTTAGAAATTAATTATAAATCATTTGAGCCTTAACTACATATGTCCAATCGACCCCTCCTCTAGCTCGTTGAAAATAATAATGAATTACGTGTTTGAATAAAAATGAACAAAATGAATAGGAAAAGAGAAATGGGAAACATTCAGGTACCGTTATGGTTTTCTCTGAAAATGAGCAATGAAATCATTTTGAAATGAATGTAGGTTTCCAAAAATGGAAATGGAAATGAAAATGAAAATGGAAATAATCCATTTTCAATCCTATATTGATTACTTAAAAAATGATTGGAAGAATGAGTTTATGTTTTGGATTGTTTTGAGCCCCGAAAATGAAAATAAACCATTTGGTCATAGTGAACAAGTTTAGCATATTTTCTCTAAATTTTACTAGGGAAAATCGTCAAAATTTTACCAAGATTAAAATCATTAAAAAAATTTTGGGGTAAAATAGGGATGAGAAATTTTTTATATATATAAATATTAAAGTTTATTTTGGGAAACAAAAAAAAAACTAAATTGGTTTGGGTCACATTACCGAGTATTAGGTTAAAAAGGCTCAGGAAGTACTCATAATTGGACCTGATGTGAGAGAGGCCTAAAAACCCCTCATGGACATGAAGTGGGCAGCAACCCTAGTAGGAAATGTTAGGGTGTGCTGTCCACCCTAGTCCTATTCTAAGTAGGATGTTTTTCTCTTTGTAATAAACCACTATAACTCAATAAGGGTTCTACCTTCTCTTCCTGTAAATAGATGACACTAGGAGAGCTATTAACACAATTTTAAGAGGTTTTTATTTTGCCAAAAAATAGATAGAATTTATTCTCAACTATGACATAATTTTTTGGAATAACAATTCTACCGATTTCTATTAAGAAGAGAGAATTTTCATTCTCACCCCTAAAAGAGAGAACTTTTTCTAGTTTTGTGTTTCGATTCAATTGGCTCGAGCCCACACTCAAAGCAATTAGTGGTACAAGAATAGCAGAGAGGATTGTTTGGTTGAATGCAGGGAACAACGAACATTCACTAAGCCAAAAAACAAGTATGAATTTGGTTAAGGTTTATTCCTATAAATATCACAAATCGAGTCAATTTTCAAAATTTTAAATTTTCGCTATGCAATAAAATCATTTTCTAACTGAGATTTTTCCAACACCTTGCTCAAGCATTTAGCTTTTTTTTCCTGCACACATGAGATAATGAGAATACATCTGATTTAGGTTGTTAGTGGTACGAAAAAGTAATGCATTGCAGCTTTCCACTAAGTACCCTGCATTTTCCTCAGCCTTCGAGGGATTACCACATTTAAACAGTTGCACTTCCCTATCGATTTTAATTATTTGTTCATTCCTCTCTAAATTGATGGTGGACTTGGATTTGGCTAAAAACGGTCTTCCCAACAAGATGGGAATCTCAAGATCTTCCTTAAAGTCAAGGGCAATGAAATCTACAGGAAATATAAGCCGTCTTACTTTGACTAATATGTCTTTTAGTAAACCTTTTGGGGGTGTACCAACGAATTATCAACCAATTGTAGTGTTATTGTGGTGTTCTTAAGTTCCCCTAATCTGAGGTTTTTATAAATAGGTAAGGGTATTAAATTTATACTGGCCCCTAAATCGCATAAGGCCTTACCAAAGTTTAGTTCCTCTATCTCTTAGGAATTTTAAAGATGCCCAAATCTTTTAACTTAAGGGGTACCTTTTTAGTGATGATAACACTACATAATGCATTTATACTTATTTGTTCCCCCTTTTTTGGCTTCCTATGGCTAACAATGATTTTCTTGTAAAAATTTGGCTTATTTCAGAATTTTATCTATTACTTCCAGTAGGGGTAGATTTATATTTAGGGACTTAAATAAGTTAAGAAAACATAAAAATTCAATCTCGTTCATTTTCTTTTTGTCCTCAAGCCTTGATCGAATGGTATAGATTTATTGCTTGACTTGGTACTCTCCTTCGATTCAGGTTCTGCTACATTTTCCTATTCATTCTGAGTATTTTTCTCAATTAGAGAGTCATCCACAAGGCTATTTAATTTTTCTTTAGTTCTTTCTTCTAGAGCTGGAATACTTGGGCTTTCCAGAACTGTACCCGAGTATAGCGTAATTGCATTCACTTGCTATTTTCCATCTCTCCTAGGATTATTCTCTATGTTGCTTGGAATGCTTGTGATCCTATTCCTCTAAGAAGAATTCACCAACTAACTCATCTAAGCCTCTAAAATTTACATGCAACTGTCCATTTTCTTTTGCATTTGAGTCATTAGTGTTGTTAATTGTTTCATATCACCCTTCAACAAATCCAGCTCTTCTTTTAGTTCATGTGCATGGGGCTCATTATTTGTGTACCTCTACTCGTACTCCTGAGGCTTAGCCATATGGGGTGTTTTATAAGGAGGAATCTCTCTGTTTTGATTGAAATTCCCTCATTGGTTTCCTCCCCGCTTTAGATGGGAGTGATCTTTCCAACCAGGATTAAAGGTATTGGAATAGGGGTTTCCAACCCTACTTCCCAAATAATTTGCTTCCTCAGGCTGGTACTCAAAATAACCTCTCCATATTGCATTGTCACCATGACCTCTAGGTGAATAATTCCTAGTTTGATATGCCTCAAGAGTCAGTGGTTGGTTGGAACCCATCTCTAATCAGTTGAGCTTTTCGAGGATTTGCTGCTGATTATCTTCCTCTTGAACTACTTTGACCGTTGGGGGTCTTGGATCATAATTGAATCATTCTACCGGCCACATCTATGAGCTCATAGCCATGTCCTCTATTAAATAACAAGTTCCCTCATAGTTTTATTCATGAAAGCTCCTCTTGATTCTCTATCTAGCCCGAAACTTAGGTTTTCGTCCAGACCATTGTAGAATATCTATATTTGTAGTCACTCGTGCATTCCATGTTGCAGACTAATGTCTACGAAACCAACTAAAATTATGACAAAGGCAAGTGCACCTATCAATAAATAGTATAGTTATGGTGAGCAAAGATATTGTTCCAATGAGGACTAAAAGTACTAGTAACTATCACCTTTCTATTATATAACCGAAAAATTGAAGTGACAGAATTAAACTAAAATTAACTAAATTAATTAACTAAGAACTCAGCAAAGAAAAAATCAGTAAAATAATCGAATAATAACCAAGAAGGGAAACAACACCCATGAAAGAATCCACCTAGACTGCATATGTCATTATCAATTAGAATTGAACAATTTATTCACTTAATATATTGATCAGTAAAAATCCCTAAATTTTGCTAATATCTCTCTTTAAGACTGAGAGCAATTGACTCTAGGTTGATTAATTGAAATTTCTTTCTAATTAAAATCCCTATTATCGCATTAACTCGATCTATGGATTCTCCTATTAGATTTGACTCTAATCCGTTAGATTTATGTCGTCCTATTTCTAGGATTGCATGCAACTCCACTCAATTATGCTAAATCTAGCCTTAAACAAGGTCTATTCCTCCTCTGAATTAAGCACATCAAACATGAATTAATAATCTTGAAATATTAAATCAAGAATTAAGCATGCATAACTAAGAACAAGATTCAAATATTTGAGAAATCAAAAGATATAATTCATTATAAGGTTATTCTCCCCTAAGTATTTAGAAAATTAGTTCATAATCACGAATAAAAACATCTCAAAGTTAGTATAACCACAAGAAATAAATAAACTCATAAAAAACTTCAAAGAAATTAAAAGGAGATCTTCAATCTTGATAGAAATCTGCTTTAAAGTCGACTTCAATGGTATTTTCTGAGTTGTTTTCATCAATATTCTCTAACATCTATCTTTTATCTTCTTATATTTGGTATTTATAGGTCTTAAAATGCCTGAAAAACCTAAAAATTGCATTTTTTTGCATGCCCAGAGTGGGAATCATGAAATCCACATGGTCTGGCACATGGTCGTGTGTCTAGCCCGTATGGGAAGTCCCAGCCTGTGTGACTCCTAAAATCTACTCAAATTGTCTAATTTTGTCTCTGTTTTCGCTCGTTTTGCTCCTAAATGCTCCCCTAAGTATCGAAACATGAATTTAAAGGATTAGGAGTATAAAATTCACCATTTTTTGTTGATTGATCATCTAAAAATTCATTACTTTTGACATTTATCAAATATCCCCACACTTAAGTGTTTTCTTGTCCTCAAGCAAAATCCTCAACCCACAATAAAGTTAACTTTTCTCAAATTTTCATTTTCATCAATAATGTCTCAAATAATTTGCAAACAATCATGCATTGACAATTCAACTAAAAGGACACTAAAGATTCAAAAAATCCAAGCTGAAATTTTTAAAGCACAAAAATATAGGTGTGTCCCCTTATCCAAATAATTACCTTAAATTCAAAATTAACAAGAATTGACTTCCTCAAAAAAGATTTACTCAAAGCACTCAAAGTGTTTAAGGTTCAAATATTAAGCACTCAATAGTCAAATGAGAAATGTCATTACCATAGGATTGGTTGAAAATAAAATCTCTACCACTATAAAATGAGATGACACACCAATCAAGAGGTATTTAAAAGGTTGTAATGGGGCTTAGGTTAAGGGTATTGAAAATGCTAGAAAAGTTGGTTATAATCGAGATTGAGTTAATAAATTACCAAACTAGAAAAAAAAATCAGTTGTTGAATTAACATAATTAACATCAACAAGACTAATCCAGAATAAAAATGAGCTTTTCAATAGAATATTCAACTAACAATTCAAGCTCAATCAAATAAATATATGTTATTTTTATATATTTTTAAAACAAGAATAAAATTTAGCAGTTCAAGAAGAATGAAACATAGTTAGGCAACTAACTAAATCAAATCTTTACAAAAAGGAAGTCAATAAATGAGAAAATTTTACAATAAACATATGGATTATGGGTTAACATTAATGAGTTAATGTAAAAAAAATGGGTTAGGATCAATGGGGTTCACTAAGGATTAATTTAATAGCTAAGCCTTTTACAGGTTAAGTGGGTTAAAGCCTAAGTGTCTCTATCATCTTAGTATATCAAATCAATGGTGTGGTCTCGACATGCATAATCGAAGCAACTTCTAGAATAACAAATCTTGTTGACACACTCATAACCAATAATAAAATGAGCATGAAAGAAAATATATGCTCTATAGGCTCAAAAAATCACCAAAAATTATGATTTTTATGTCAAACTTGTAAATTCAAAATTTCAAGATAATTCTTTAGTTTAGGGAGACAACCTAAAATATGATTTCTAAAAAAAAAATTATCATGCTCGACTCATTCATGTCTTAAAGATTGAATCAACCAATGCAAAAATATCCACAAATAAATCCAACACAACATCAATAAAAAATCCAAATTTTTTTAAAAAAATTCACTCTATTGGAGGGTGTGTGAAAATTACTTAAACACAACAAATAATTTAGAGATTTTATGACAAATATAAACAAGCTCCCCACACTTAAGATGTACATTGCCCTCAATGTATAAATAGATATAAACACAGAATAAGCACAATATCAAAAGAGAGGGAGAGAACTAAAACTGCCATGAATATGGATGAAATCGCCAGAATTGAGAAAATTGGAATTGTGAGCAAATCTAAATGTAGTGCATGTTTCAAAGAAACTAATAAGAAGAGAAACACAAATAAATAAGAATATTTAGAGGTTACAAACTCGAATAAAAACAACCATCAAAATAAGAAAATAAAAACATAGTTCAAAAGAAAAATAAAAATAAAATAAAGAAGTGTAACAAATAAAAATAAAATAATCGGAAAGAAAAAAGAAGTTCAACTGTAAATAAAGTAAATAAAACAAATAAAACAGAAGTAGATTAGTGATCGTCATCGTAAGATGCGTCGGGATAATGAGGCGCAGGATTAGTAGGAGAAATATGAAGATGCTGACATATCTGCTACAAAGTCGCATCAATGTTGTCGAACCGCTCAAAGCATCACTGCGTGAAGCAATTAAAAAATTCAGAAAGATCCTTAAGTGCAACGATAGAAGCAGCGGTAGGGTGCCTCGGAGATGGATCCTTATGGAGAAAAGGAACATCGTCGGGGAAGTTTGCATGCTCATCCTGAGGATCGAAATGATACAATCTGTATCGAAGATGACCCACTCCATGCTATCGCTCGATCATCCTCATATGACTCATAATCGATAATCCCCGCGGGGTCATCTTTCCAACCAATGTAAATGAGGATGACTGCTCCAGAGAACCAATGAGGCCAAAATGTCGTGCAAGACGAGTCACATAAAGGCCCAAACAAATAGGATCCTTCCTATTATGGTCAGTCTGATGGCGAAATGATAGGGCGACAAAGTAGGAAAGATCGAAGATGCGTCGTATCGTCATGCTCCAAAGAAAATAAGTGTCGAATGTACCAATGACTCTGGTGCTCTCCCTCTGACCAATCAATGTGTGTACCAATATGGTATGAATATAGCGTAATGTCGGAGGTAGGGAAGTCGCATTCGATCGACTTGGGTCATATGGCATCGTACTAGCAGTAAGTTCTATCCAGCATAAAGACGGTGAATGATGGATGTGCCGGTATAAGCTGAGAAACCCCTTGACACTCATGAACTCCTTAGAATAGAGTCCTAAGGTAGCTCTAAATCCAGGATCCTTAAATAATGCATCATACCACTGAGTCGAAAAGAAATAGCACACGGCTCATCTTGTCTTGACATCACGTGCTACAGAACAAATGTTGAACAAAACTCTTGTGTAAGCTATAAGTAAGTGGGCTCGACGATAGAGAAGAATCTGTCCCAATGAGCTATCTCGACTAGGGCATGCACTCTATCGACTAAGTGTACTGTCTGTAATGCTTCCTAATCTATGCAACGCCCTAAACCCAAGGGTTTTTACCTAAGAAGTTGATATAGGTCCTCGTGAGGACCCGGTGAAAATCGTAGACAATGATGGCATGCATCGAAGGATGGGCCCTACGATGAGGTCGTGCCCGGAGTCTTCTGATTTTTCGAAGCAGGGACAACGAATTTGGAATTGTTGCGAGTGTTAATCATGATATACCTGAAATAGAAGATAAAATCAAATAGCAGGAAACTAGAAATATCAACATAGACAGTAACTAATGAGCAGTAAAGACAAGTCATCAACTAACCATCTCACGAAAATCAATCACATAATTTATTACTAACAACTATTAAAAGGGTAAATCAATCAAAACTAATAATATTATTGAGTAAGTAGAAGTAAATGAAAGAAATTAACTACTAAAAACTAAAAATCAAAATAAAGTACAAATAACAAGCAGACTAACAAGCAATAAAGTAAAACTAAAATTATAAATAAATAATAATACCAATAAAATAATAATAATAAAAATTTGATAAAAAATAAAAATACACCAAATGGTGGTGCATTTGCGTAACTGTACGATGGTGCTGAACGTAGGTGTGTGGGGGTGTTTTGAACGGAAAGAAAAAGGTGGAAAGGGGACGGCTACGTACAGTGGTGCGACGAGGGGGATAATGAGAGTTGTGTGTGCGAGGTTGTGTGATAAACACAGTCGCACACACGCCCGTGTGGCAGGCCGTGTGTTTCATACGATCGTGCCTTTCACCTGTGTAACTCACTGTTTTGAACTAAAATTGAAAAATATAATCCAGTATGGACACAGTCTAAGACACGCCTGTGTGTCCAGGCCGAGTGTCACACAAAACGTTGTTGCCAGGCCCTGTGGACCATCTTAGACCGTGTAACAATTGAAACCTAAAATAATTACGTCCCAAGATGCACACGGCCCAGGACACGCTCGTGTGTCTAGGTCGTGTGACTCACACGATTATGTCTTCAAATCGTGTAAGTCTCTGTTGCTATGTGTGTCGCAAAAAATTTGGAAAAAATTAGCTTTAGTTGCACACGGCCAAGGACACGCCCGTATTTCTAGGCCGTACGTTACACACAACTGTGTTGCCAGGCCATGTGTACCACTCCCAGCCGTGTGATTCAGTTTTTTTAACAAATTAAAAGTGCAACAAAATTAAGGGAATTAACAAAATTGAAACACTCAGGTTGCCTCCCGAGAAGCGCTTATTTAAAGTTGAAGCTCGACTTTCCCTTTTTACTCTAGGCTGATTCAGATTTCGGATTCGAAGCTCCTCTCTCTCGATATTAATGTCACCTCTAATATAAGTTTGAATCAATGACCGTTTACCTTAAATGTGTCGTATTCAGGATGTGTTACCTCTATTGTACCATAGAGAAATATGGTTTTTACCATATACGGACTTAACCATCTCAATTTTAGCTTTCCTGGAAACAATTTGAGCCTTGAATTATATAAAAGCACTATATCTCCAACTATGAATTGTTCAGGCTGCTTTAAATGAGTGTCGTGGCATTTCTTCGTTGCTTTTTTGTATAATGTCGAGCTCTCGTAAGCATTTGTTCGCCATTCGTCTAACTCAAATAGTTGCAATAAGCTCTTATCACATACAAGTTTAGGATTGAAATTCAAAAATTTTATTGCCCAAAATGCTTTATATTCGAGTTCTAGTGGTAAGTGATGACTCTTCCTATAAACAAGTGTGTATGGGAGTTCCTATGGGTGTTTTATATGCAATCCTAAAAGCCCATAAAGTATCATCTAAGTTTAAAGCCCAATCCTTCCTATTTGTCTCTACAGTCTTTCCTAGGATGCGTTTCGGTTCTCGGTTCAACACTTCATCTTGCCCACTAATTTGAAGATGAAAAGGGGTAGTTATTCTATGATGTACATCGTATTTGTTAAGAATCTTATCAATTTGAGTGTTACAGAAATGTGTACCCCTATCACTAATGATTGCTCGAGGTGTTCCAAAATAAGTAAATAGTTTCTTAAGAAATCTAACAATCACCCTAGCATCATTAGCTGGTAAAGCTTGAGCTTCAACCCATTTTGATACATAGTCGACTGCTACCAGTATGTATTTATTACCATAAGAACTAGGAAACGGTCCCATGAAATCAATACCCCAAATGTCAAAAATTTCACAAGAAAGTATGTAAGTTTTGAGCCATTTCATCATGTTTGGAAATATTACCTGTTCTCTAGCATCTATCACAAGAAGTGAAATACCTGTTAGCATCTTTGAATAGTGTGGGCCAATATAAACCTGATTCAAGTGCTTTATGTGCTGTCCTAATCCCATTGTAGTGTCCTATCACTCTCGAATGACAGTGGTCCAAAATTTTATTCGCTTCTGGTTGAAAAAAACCTTTGAATTATCTGATCTTCACACACACGAAAAAGAAAAGGATCCCCCAAAAATAGTTTTTTCACATCAGCAAAAAATCACTTCTTTTGATGATCAGTCAGCCCTTTTGGTAAGATGTTAGCGATACTTGTAAACCAAGGGTCTTTAGAAGCGATTATTGCAAAGGGTCATTCTACAGGAAACGAGTCATTTATCCCATTCTCATTAAGCTGCTCAAGATGGGGATTCTCGAGTCTCGAGAGGTGGTCTGCTACAAGATTTTTAACCTCTTTCTTATCTTTAATTTCCAAATCGAGTTCTTGCAATAATAAAATCCATTTTTTAAGTCGAGGTTTTGTATCCGATTTAGTGAAAAGTTAGCAAAGAGCGAAGTGGTCTGTAACACCTCTAACCCGTATCTGTCGCCGATTGAGGGTCATAGAGCATTACCATACAATCAGAAACATTTAAACTTAACTTCATTCAATAACATAAACAAATTATAAACAAAACATATGCATACAAACTGTCCCAAAATCGAGCCCTCGAGGCCCTAAACATACCTTAGAAGCGATTCGGGACTAATCTGAAATTATTTAAAAAGTCTAGTAAAAAGTCACAAAATTTTGGAAACAGGGGTCACATGGCTAAGACACACGCCTGTGTCTCTGGCCATGTAACCTTCGAACAAGGGACACACGGACTTTTCCCAGCCCATGTCCTTACTCGGGTAGCTCTTTGAGTAGGGTCACACGCTCGTGTCTCAGACCGTGTGAACCCAAAATGTAGTTAAAATCAAACCATTACCACACCATTTCATGCATATACACTCACACTATTTGGGCACACATTCATGGTACTTAAGCATCATTCAAACTTGCATCAAAATGCCATTTCAACAATCTAATTCACCTAACAAATGTGCCATTCAAAGATACCACGATTATCTCAAAACATCAACTATCAAAAGATATCAAGATTGTTTCATTTCACGCATAGTAACCTAGCTCAAACATATACCAAAACATTATACAAATACTCATTTTCATACCATTCTAGTTACATAAAAAAGAACCTATTTACAAGTATATTAAAGTACCTAATGACATAGTTTAGTAAAACATCAAAGTATACCAAACCAACATATCCAGCCACATATACATGCCACTACCATAAATGACACAAAAACTACCAACATTGATGGATAGTGTGAGCCAACTGGTTGATCCTTCCAAAATGCCAGCAACAGTTATCTACAAAACAATTCACAAGAACCGGTAAGTTTGCAAAACTTAGTAAGGACATAGTATATCATTTAGTCTAATACACTTAAATACAATTCATATATATATATATTTTATTTCAGGTTTACCAGAGTACAATCAAGGCACGTAAATTCGTTTAGGGGTACCGAAGTCAAATAGGGGGACATATGTGCAATTATTCAATTATTAACTATAGTCATTTAATTAAAGAACTATAATGCAAAAATACAAGTAAAAACTCATTACATATTGAAACACTATGAACTTACCTACTATTCGATTCCGACCAACACACAAGAAAAAATCTACTGTTTTTCCTTTTATTCAATTATTGTCTTTTTTATCCAAGTTTTAATTTATATGATAGTTAAATCCAATATATTAATCTCATATGTATCTCACATTTCATATAATATGTACAACCCTTAACTTCTTATTATTTGCACATTTTCCCTAAACTTTTACAATTTTTGCAATTTATTCCTCTAACCTAAAAATCATCAAATTTAATATTTCCTTATAACCAAGTTATAGTCGAATATTATAGCCATTTTAACAGTCCTTATTGTACATCAAAATTCACTATTAAACCTTGAGATTTTGACATTTTAACAATTTAATCCTTAAATCAAAATCTAACAAAAATCACTTCACAATTCAACCAAATATGACAATCAAAGCTTCAAACACATGGTTATCATAAAAAAACATTCAAGATTCATCAATGGTAACTTCAAAAATTTTTAACAGATTCAAAAACAGAGGTATGGGCTAGTTGGACCTAGCTGTAACGATATCAAAAACATAAAAATCATTAAAAATGAGCTTAAATACACTTATATGCAATGAAATAAACTTGATCGAATGCCCTAGTTCCTTTCTATGGTGACTTTTGGTGGAGATGAGTTGAATTGAAGAAGATGGGCATGATTTCTTATGTTATTTTTAGTTTTATTTACTAATTTACCTTTTTACCCTTTAAAAATTATTAAAATTTCAATAATACCAAATCCATGTACATCCACTATCAACATATATGGTATAAATACCATTCAAGTCCGTTAACATTCACTTATAAAGCTATTTGACTCTCTTAACTATTAGAATTCAACTTTTTCACCTTTACGATTTAGTCCTTTTCACTTAACTAAGCATTTAAACATTAAATTTTCTTAACAAAATTTTAATACGGCTTTAATAAAATCTCGTAGACACTAAATAAATAATAAAATAATAATTTACTCATCAAAATTGTGGCCCCAAAACCACTATTCTGATATCACTGAAAAACGAGCTATTACAACTCTCCCCCCTTAGGAAATTTCATCCTCAAAATTATTATCTGAGAATAGATTCGGGTATTGAAATTTCATTGATTTCTCAGTTCCCCAGGTAGCCTCTTTAGTACCATGCCGATGCCACAAGACTTTCACCAATGGTACTGGTTTATTCCAAAGTTCTTTGACTTCCCGAGCCAAAATTTTTACTGGTTCTTCAGAATATGATAAATCTATCTGTAATTCAATTTCATTATGAGGAATCACGTGTGAAGGATCAGAGCTATATCATCTTAGTATTGAAACATGAAACACATTATGAATTTTCTCTAGTTCTGGAGGCAATTCAAGTATGTAAGCTACAAGGCCGACTCTTTTAGTAATCTCATACGGTCCGATAAATCTCGGACTTAACTTTTTTTTTTGCCGAATCGAAGCACCTTTTTCCATAGAGAGAAACTTTTAAAAATACTCAGTCGCTATCAGCATATTCTATATCCTTTCTTTTCAAATCTTCGTATGATTTCTAACGATCATATGTAGCTTTCAAACTATCTCGAATAATTTGAACCTTTTCTTTAGTTTCTTGAATCAAATCAATCCCTACCATTTTGGATTCGCTCAGCTCGGAACAATACAACGGCATTTTACATTTTTTTCGTATAAAGCTTCAAAAAGTGCAATTTTTATAATGGATTGATGATAACTATCATTATAAGCAAACTCAGCTAACGATACATATTTTTCCCAACTACCCTAAAATTCGAGTATAAAACATCATAACATATCTTCGAGAATCTGTATTACTTGTTCTGATTTCCCATCCGTTTGAGGATGAAACGCGGTACTGAAGTTGAGTTTAGTGCCGAAAGCCTCATGAATTTTACTCTAAAATCTAGGTGAAAACTGAAGATTATGATGGGAAATAATAGATGTCAAAACCCTGTGTAACCTCACAATCTCTGACACATACAATTTTGCTAACCTCTCAAGTGAGTAATCCGTTCTGACTGGGATAAAATGGGTTGACTTAGTCAATCTGTCAACAATTACCCAGATCATGTCTTTCTTTTTCGGAGTTATAGACAAACCAGATACGAAATCCATCGTGATTCATTCCCACTTCCACTCAGGAATCATAACAGGTTGTAATAATCCCGACGGCAACTAATGCTCTACTTTTACCTACTGGCAAATCAAACATTTGGTTACGAACTCACAAGCCTCACGTTTCATACTCGGCCACCAGTACATCTGTTTCAAATCACAATACATCTCCATACTACCCGGATGAATAGAATATGTACTATTGTGAGCCTTGGACAGAGTATCATGTTTAAAATTTGAACTATTTGGAACACAAATTCTATTAGGTAACACAATATACCATCATCACCAATACTGTATTCAGTAGTCAAATTATCCTGAACCAAGCTTCGTTTCAGTATCAACTACAGATCGTCATTTTGTAATTCTCGAATTTGTTGTAGAACAAAGGGTTTAGTCTTCAATTCTGCCAGTATAGAACTATCGGTATTCAAAGCCAAATGAGTATTCAATGCTCAAAGTGCAAACAATGATGACTTCCTCCTGAGTGCATCCACAACAACATTATCCTTTCCTGGATGGTAATCAATAACAAAATCATAATCTTTCAGTAATTCTAACCAACGTCGCTGCCTCAAATTCAGCTTCTTCTGAGTGATCAAGTATTTTAAGCTTTTGTGATCAGTATACACATGACATTTCTCACTGTATAAATTATGCCTCCATATCTTCAAAGCGAAGATGGTCACAACAAGCTCAAGATAATAAGTAGGAAAATTTCTTTCATGCGGCTTTAACTGTCGAGAAGCATAAGCTACTACTTTCCATGTCTGCATTAACACACAACCTAAATAGTTGAGAGATAAATCACTATAAACAACATATGCCGTTCCAGATTCAGGCTGAGTTATTACTAGAGCTTCTGTTAACATGCTTTTCAGTTGATCAAAACTTTATTGACATTTATCAGACCAAGCGAATTCGATGTTTTTCTGTAATAACATGGTCATAGGTGAAGTAATGATCGAGAAATTTTTAACGAATCATTGATAGTATCTAGCTAAACCCAAGAAACTTCGAACTTCAGAAACGTTCTTCGAAATTTTCCATTGAACAATCACTGATATTTTATTCGAATCAACCCTGATTCCATCTGCAGAAATAGCATGTCTTATAAAATCTACTTCTTGCAGCCAGAATTCACATTTACTGAATTTCGCATACAGTTGTTTTTCACACAAAGTTTTCTTTACAATTCTTAAATGTTCAGCATGATCCAACTCTTTCAGTGAATAGATCAGAATATCATCAATGAATACCACAACCAACCAATCTAAATATGGCTGAAATACCCGATTAATCAAATCCATGAATGTTGTAGGAGTATTGGTCAAACCAAATGGCAACACTAGAAATTCATAGTGACCATATCTAGTTTTGAATGTAGTTTTCGATACATCTTGCTCTTTAACTTCTAGCTGATAATATCCAGATCTCAAGTCAACCTTCGAAAACACTATAGCTCCTTTTAATTGATCAAACAAATCATCAATACGAGGTAATAGGTATTTATTATTGATGTTAGCTCTATTCAGCTATCGATAATCTATACATAGTCTGATTGACCCATCTTTCTTCTTTACAAACAAAACTGGAGTACCCCAAGGTGATACGTTCGGTCAAATAAATTTGTGATCTAACAACTCTTGCAAATACATTTTCAACTCTTTCAACTTAGTAGGGGTCATCCTGTATGGCATTATCGAAATTAGAGCTATTCTAGGCACAAGTTCGATCACGAATTCTATTTCTTGTGTTGGTGGCAACCCGTGCAATTCTTTAGGAAAAACATCAACATACTCCTTGACTTTTGGCAATTGTTTGATTTTTTATTCAGTCATTTTCAAATCAAGAATGTAGGCTAAATAAGCTTCACAACCCTTTTAAATCAAATTTTTGAGCTGTCAATGCCGAAGTTACATTTGTAATACAATCGACCTCGTCTGTCTTAATACAAATAAATTCACCATTTGGACACTTCAAACTAACTTGCTTCCTTTAGCAGCTCACTATAGCATCATGCTCAAAAAACCAGTCCATTCCCAGAATGATATCAAAATCATCAAAAGGTAACAACATCAAACTAGCGGGAAAATTGTAACCCCTAATTTTCAGTGGATACAATTTACACATCTGATTAACTAAAACACACTAACCTAGGGGATTCGTAACTTTGATAGTATATTTAGTGAACTTAACAAGTAATTTATTTCTATCTACTAATACAGTGCATATATACAAGTGAGTTGATCCAGGATCAATCAATACATATACATTAATATCAAAGAGAGAACAACTACCCGCAATAACATCTGGGGTAGTAGCTTCCTCACGAGCTCTGATTGCATAAGCTCTAGTTGGTGTTCTCGTTTCAGACCGTTCATTCATCTCGATATTCTTCCCTCTACCAAGAGTAGTATTCCTGGCATTACTAGATTGTCTACCTCTCTGGGAAGTTGCTTCAGGCTTGTTTGATTGATTACCAAAATCATTTTGCTTCTTCGAACAATTGCGAAGGAAATGGTCAGTAAACCCACAACGAAAACAAGCTCCCGAATTTGATCACAAACAGGAATGGTTCTCTCAACATTTTTTACACCTCAGTTTCTCTCTACTAGTGAACTCTAAGGGGCAACTGATCGACTTGTGTCGATTCTAAATTTCTTCGATGGAGATGTTTGAGCAGGCTTGAACGACCCCATTTTGTTAAAGTCTCGAAATTTTGAATCTGATAACTGTTTACTTTTGCAAATTTCTTCAACCTTTTCAGCTCGTTCTGAAAGTTTCACAAATTCCCGTAACTTTAATGTTTCTACAGACATATGGATATCATCATTCAACCCATCCCCAAATCTAATACACATTTCCTCCTCATTTGATATGATATTACAGGCATACTTACTTAATTGGAAAAATTCAAGTTCATACTCAGCTATAGTCTGATTTCCTTATTTTAACTTGAGAAATTCTTTCCTTTTCTTGTCAATAAATAATCAGCTAACATACTTCTTCCTAAATTCAATCTGAAAGAAATCCTAATTAATGCGATCACTCGATGTCATCATGCTTAAAGTGTCCCACCATAAATACGCTTCATCTTTTAGTAGCGAAACAATGTATCTCAAACAATCTTCAGGAATGCACATCAACTCCATGAAGACTCTCTTTGTATTCATTAGCCAATACTCGGCTTTTGCAAGATCATCATCCACCTTGCCTCTGAATTCCTCCGCTCCACATTTTTGAACTTTATCCACTGATATGCGATTAATCATCACCGGTACAAAATTTTGAGCACCAAATGGTGCTGAAGGAGGCACATTAGGGGGAGGAGGTGGCGGAGTTGCAAGATTCGCTTACTTGATTTCAGTGAACCACTGGTTCATCATTCCAAGGAATACATTTTTCATTTCATCACCAAAAGATTGTCGAATTGACGCCCTATTACTTGCTTCTAGATTCAAAGCTTGAACATTACTTTTAGCTTCATTAATTATAGCCCGATTCAACTCAGTTGACATCTTAAATATATTTAAAAATATAATATTAGAACGGATCAAAAACATCACACTATCACATGGTATATGTGGCATGTACATACTAACTCTACTTTACTACGTTAGTCCCAAAATCAATTAAATCGTAGCTCTAATACCAGTAAATGTAACACCCTTAACTCGTATCCCTTGTCGATTTAAGGTATAGAGCATTATCGTACAATCAAAAACATTTAAACTTAACTTCATTCAATAACATAAAAAATCATAAATAAAACATATACATACAAACTGTCCCTAAATTGAGCCCTCGAGGCCCTAAACCTACATTAGAAACAATTTGAGACCAGTCTGAAATCATTTACAAAGTCTAGGAAAAATTCAACCTTCGAACTAGGGACACGCGGTCGTGTCCCACCCCGTGTCCTCACCCGTGTAACTCTCTGTGTAGGGTCACACGGTCGTGTCAAAAGCCTGTATGCCAGGCTATGTAACTCTCTAAGTTGCCCCACACGCTAGTGTGCCAGGCTGTGTAACTCACTAACTTGTTCCCTTTGAAAACCCCATATGATACACGGCTGTGTCTCTAGGTCATGCGTCTTACACGGCTAAGTCACATAACCGTGTCTCAGACCGTGTGTACCCAAACTGTACCAAAAATCAAATAATTATCATACCATTTCATACATATACACTCACCCTATTTGAGCACACATTCATAGTACTTAAACATCATTCAAACTTGCATCAAAATATCATTTCAACAACCTAATTCAACAACCAATATGCCATTAAAAGACACCACAACTATCTCGAAACATCAACTATCAAAACATATCAAAATTGCTTCATTTCATGCATAGTAACCTAGTTCAAACATATACCAAAACATACTACAAATACTCATTTTCATACCATTCTAGTTACACCAAAAAGAACCTATTTTCAAGTATATTAAAGTACCTAATGACATAGTTTAGTAAAATATCAAAGTATACCAAAGAAACATATCTAGTCATATATACATGTCACTACCCTAAAGGACACAAAAGCTAACCAACATTGATGGATATTGTGAGCGAACTGGGTGATCCTTCCAAAATGTCAGCAACAGTTATCTACAATTCAATCCATAAGAACCAGTAAGTTTACAAAAATTAGTACGGACATAATATATCATTTAGTCTAATACACTTAAATACAATTCATATATATCTTTTATTTCAGGTTTACAAGGGCACGTATGTCTAATTATTTAATTATTAAGTATAAACATTTAATTAAAGAACTATAATGTAAAAATACAAGTAGAAATTCATTACAGATTGGAACACTATGAACTTACCTACTATTCGATTTCGACCAACACACAAGAAATAATCTACTATTTTTCCTTTTCTTCAATTATTGTTTTTTTTATCCTAGTTTTAATTTATATGATAGTTAATACAATATATTAATCTCATATGTATTTCACATTTCATATAATATACACAACCCTTCACTTCTTATTATTTACACATTTTCCCTAAACTTTTATAATTTTTGCAATTTAGTCCTCTAACCCGAAAATCATCAAATTGACTATTTCCTTATAATCAAGTTACAATTGAATATTATAGCCATTTTAACAGTCTCTATTGTACATTAAAATTCATTATTAAACCTTGAGATTTTGATATTTTAACAATTTAATCCTTAAATCAAAATCTAACAAGAACCACTTCACAATTCATCCAAATAAGACAGTCAAAGCTTCAAACACATGGTTATCATAAAAAAACATTCAAGATTCATCAACAGTAACTTCCAAAATTTTTAACAGGTTCAAAAACGGAGGTATGAGCTAGCTGGACCTAGTTGTAAGAGATCAAAAACATAAAAATCATTAAAAACAAGCTTGAATACACTTACATGCAATGAAATGAACTTGACCGGATGCCCTAGCTCCTTTCTATGGTGATTTTTAGTGGAGATGGGATGAATTGAAGAACATGGACATGATTTCTTATGTTATTTTTAGTTTTATTTACTAACTTACCTTTTTACCCTTTAAATTTTATCAAAATATTAATAATACCAAATCCATGTACATCCACTATCAACATATATGGTATAATTACCATTCAAGTCCATTAACATTCACTTATAAAGCTATTTGACTCTCTTAACTATTAGAATTCAACTTTTTCACCTTTACGATTTAGTCTTTTTCATTTAACTAAGCATTTAAACATTAAAATTTCTTAACAAAATTTTGATACGACCTTAATGAAATCTCGTAAACACTAAATAAATAATAAAATAATAATTTACTTATCAAAATTTTGGTTCCAAAACCACGGTTCCAATATTATTGAAAAATGGATTGTTACATGGTCAATTTACACAACAACTTTAAACAGTATTAAATAAGCTTTAAATTTATCGAATACAAAAACCATAGCTAGCAATACTTCTTCGGTAGTGGTGTAATTCTCTTGTGCGTCTGTCAAAGTTCTGCTAGCATAACAAATCGGCTGAAAATGATTCTCTCTTCATTTTCCAAGAACTGCACTTACTGAAAAAAACACGCATCACACATTAGTTAAATGCTTTGCTATTTTAGAACATTAAGCGCATCTAAACATTCCTAAATGAAATTAAATGGCACATCTTTTTATATCAAATTAGTTAAAGGCTTAGCTATTTTAGATAAATCTTTGATAAATCTTCTATAGAACCCAACATGTCCTATGAAGTTTCCAATAGCCTTAACTGAATTAGGGGGAGGTAATTTTTCGATGGTTTCAACTTTCACTTTATCAACCTTGATCCCTTTACTAGAAATTTTATGGCCCAAAATAATCCCTTCTTGAACCATGAAGTGACATTTTTCCCAATTAAGCACAAGGTTCATTTCCTCACATCTCATCAAAACTTGTTTTAAAATATTAAGGCAAAGAGGGAAAGAATTATCGAATACTGAGAAGTCATCCATAATTACCTCCATAATATATTCTATGAGTTCATCAAAGATAGCTAACATGTAATGCTGAAAAGTAGCATACGCATTACATAATCCAAAAGTCATTCTTCGATAAGTAAACGTACTATATGGACATGTAAATATCATTTTCCTTGATCCTTCGGAGCTATTGGAATTTGAAAGTATCCAGAATGCCCATCTAGGAAGCAATAATACCTGTGACCAGATAATCTCTCCAACATTTGATCCACAAATGGTAGAGGAAAATGGTCTTTCCTTGTAGTATCGTTCAACTTCCTATAATCAATGCAAACTCTCCATCCCGTGATTGTTCTTTTAGAATCAACTCATGCTTCTCATTAGCCACAAAACTCATGCCTCCTTTCTTAGGAACAACCTACACAGGACTCACCCAAGTACCATTTGATATAGGATAAATAACTCCAGTATCTAGAAGTTTAATTACCTCAGCCTTGACAACTTCCTTCATGTTGGAATTTAGCCTCCTTTAAGCTTGCACACATGGCTTATACTTATCTTACATTAAAATTTTATGGGTGAAAAAATAAGGGTTGATCCCTCTAATATCTAAAAATTTCTAGGCTATAGCTCTTTTGTGTTCCTTTAACACTTGTAGTAACTCATCTTTCTCATTCGACTTTAAATCTGAAGCAATAATCACCGAAGATGTAGAATTTTTCCCATGAAATGCATACTCAAAATGGTTTGGCAATTGCTTCAGTTCTAATTTGGGAGGTTCTTCAATAAAGGGCTTCAATTTTAGTTTCTTTACTTACCTCAATGGCCTCATAATTTTTTTGTCTCAGTGGAGACTCATTAGTATCTAGGTCAATTTTCAACTCATTTATCACAGCATTATCTTCATCGACCTCCTCTCCTTGAACAAGACACAGTTCCAATGTATCCTTATGAACAATTTCCTTCAAAGAATCTTGAATAGCATGATTAATAAAATTGATAAAATAACAGGAATCATCTTACTCTCTATAAAATCACATGGCATCATAAATTTGAAAAATGATCTCAACATCACCTACCCTAAGCACAAGTTTACCATTTCCCACATCAATTATAGCTCCAACAGTGGCCAACAAGGGTCGACCTAAAATTAAAGGCACCTCAATGTCCTCATCCATGTCAAGTATAACAAAATCAATAAGGAATATGAATTTATCTACTTTAACAAGTACATCTTTAATAATACCCTACGATATTTAACAGATCTCTAATTGAATACTCATCCTAGTGGATCTTTGTTCCCCAAGACCAAGTTGCTTGAACATTTTATAAGGAATCAAATTAATATTAGCACCCAAATCAGCCAATGCTTTTTTAATGTTTAAACTACCAATAAAATAAGGAAAAGTAAAACTTCCTCGGTCTTTTAGCTTGGTCGGTAGTTTATTTTGGAGAATGGTTGAAAACTCCTCATTGAGTTCCACAGTAGATAGTTTAAAAAATTTTGCATATGTGGGCATCTATGAAAGAGCTTCAACAAAAGGTAAGTTAATATGTAATTATTTAAAAAGTTTAAAAATTTTACCAAATTGTTCATCCATGTTGTCTTTCTTCAAGTTTGCTAGGTATGGTATCGGTGGTCTGTATTCTTTAAGTACCGGTGTTTGAATTTTTTTAGTTTTTGCCACTCCATCATCTTTCTTATCAGTTTCTTGTTCCAACTTCTTTTCAGGTTTAGACAACTCCTTTCTATTCCTCAATGTAACTTCCTTAACATGCTCTTTTGGGTTGGAGTTACATTGCTGTCTTTTCTTATAAGCTACCTTGTTGTCTTTTCAAAACCAGCTTAGCAAGTTGTCAAATCTGATTTTTAAGCCCATGACTTGATGCTTGTTGATTTTTCAAAGCTATCTCAGTGTTTTGAAATTGAGTTTCTGACATCGAAATAAATTTGGTTAACATCTCTTCAAGGTTCAGTTTTTTTATTGATAATAAGGTTGCTGAACACCCGGAGGGGGTTGTGACCTTTGATTTCCTTGACTACCCCATGAGAAATTCAGACGGTTCCTCCAACCTGCATTATATGTATTATTATAGGGATTATTTTTAGATCTAGAATTATTACCCATAAAGTTGACTTGAAGGGTGAATATTCTGAATTAAGCATCCCCTCTCCATTCGCATCGCACTGCATCACTGGATTCACCTATTTAGACAAATTTAAACCATCAATTTTCTTACCAAGAGCTTTAACCTGATTAGCTGGCATAGAAATCACACCAACATCAAAAACTTTGGCTGCTTTTGTAATGACCCGATAGTTAGGGGTGTCAGAAAATATAGTTCCGACACTCTGTTTTCATAAATCAAACTCGTAAATATTTAATTAGTAGGGTAGCTAATTAATTTTTGGAATAGTGAATTTTGTGAAATTAGAAGTTATTAAGGTACAAGGACTAAATCGTGTAAAGGTTAAAAGTTGAATTATAGATTGAAATAAAGAGAAGGGACTAAATTAGCAAATTTACCATTTATTAAAATGGTGGGAGGTGGCCGATTATGGTTTAAATAATTTGCATGTGTATATGTTATATATATTAAAGTAACTTTAATAATAATAATAACAATAAAATGAAAACATAATAAAGAAATAGAAAGAAAGATGAAACAATTGCATGCAAATTAAAGAAAAGAAAAGAAACAAAAAAACAAAGTGGCCAACGGCAGCAAGGGATCCAAAATTTTAAATTTCAATTGGTTAGTCAATTTAGTCCCATTTTCTTGTAATTTTTATATTTTTGGAATCTCGGTACCTAGGGCTACCCGACCCATGTTGTAATTTTTAGTATTGTTCAAGATTTTAGACGTTGACATTATTGAATAGTTTAAATATTTAGGACTAAATTGATAGATTTTTAATTTAGAAATGGAAAAGGACTAAATTATGGAATAAATTATTGATTTTGAGCAACAAGGACAAATTGTGAAAAAATCAAAATTAAGGGGTCGAATTGGAAAAGAGGAAGCTAAATTTAGTTTAAAGTGAAATTAGTATAAAGATATAAAGTTAAATGTGAAGGTTAAAAACTAGTCTCGGTTTAGGGACTAAATTGAAAAATAAGAAAAATATAGTGTAAAAATTGAAATTTAATGTGAAACTTAAATGCGTAATATTAATGTGATTTAATTGTTTTATTCCGTAGCTAATGTCGTATCTGAATTCTCGAGTAAAAAGGGGAAGGATAAAATCAATGTCGAATAGCTCGAAATTCATTATTTGTGTTTTTATAATTCGAATTAAATAGTAGGTTATTGCATATATAATTGTTTGCATATGGTAAGTATTTGAGGTGAGTACTTTGGTAATTTGGGATTGAATTAAATTCATAATTGAAATGAAATGGATTGATTTTGTATATTATGAATATATGTGTATTGAGAAAAATGTGATTATTATCAAATTAAATATATGCTTATATGTGATGATATACATTCATGAAATTGAGACATTGGTTGTATTGAAAAGTGAAATGAATCCTTCTTAATTGTAATAGGCTGAGTCAGATATAGATGGCATGCCATAGGATTGGAAGAGTTCAAGGATTACTTCGATCTCGAGTCAATGAGGCACTAGGTGCCAATTTGCTTCGGTTTAACCGATGAGACACTGGGTGTCAATTTATATAGCGCTGGGCACCCTTATTACTTTGGATTTATCCGATAAGGCACTGGGTGCCAAACTGGTGTGTTGGTTGGATCCGTGTATCTGTTCGAGTTTGTGTTGTGTTAATATGGGAAAGTAAAATAATAATTTGTGTGATTGATATTGAAATTGCAAATATGAGAATGAATATGAGATAAGAAAATATTGAAATGGCAAATATGAGAAATGAAAAATGAAATGATGAATTGAGATGTGAAACTTGAATGAATTCAAGTATTGATCAAAGATATGAATCATGCCATTGCATGAGATGATATATTCAAATGTTAAATGAAATGTCGTTGATATATACTTATATATTTGAACATGTGAAAATCTTAGTAGATGTGAATAAGGAATGAGCAAAAATTATATTATTGAATTGAAACACATGAACATAGCTTACTTTTTGCATTTTTCATTTTAAATACTTATATCAAGTTTATGTTATTTAGATTATAGAAATACCACTAAGTTTTACTCAGCGTGTGATTTTGTTTTCCGTGCGCAGGCTAGGTACTGTTTGAATTATTGCCAACTCAGCTTCAAATCACAAATCCCGAGCTCAAGTGTGGTGATATTTCATTTTGTAATGGCATGTACCAAGGGAGTCTTTTGTTGATATTGTCTATAAGTTATGATTATCTTGGTTGCTAGTGAAATGATGCTTAAATGTGTATATGGTTGTGGTTGAGGCTATGTTGGTATGTTAGCCTAGTTTATATTTGGTATGTGTTAGATTAAAGTTTGGTAGCTTAAATCGCTAAGTGATATTCCAATTATGTTAAATGTGATATGAATGAAAGTCTTGAATGTTTGATGTATTGTTGATGTATTTGAAAATATAAAATGTAGTACCAATGAGGGTACATTGGTTAGGCATATTAGGTGATAAATTCGGTGTATTTTGGGCATGTTTAATCGTGTTTTGAATAGGTTAAACGATTAGTAATTGAGTTGCTTAGTGCCCAAGTAAGTAGTAAATGGTAAACTTGAGTTTTAAGGTGCTTTTAGGTGCACACGGCCTGGCCACACACGCGTGTGTCACACATGGGCAACACACATGGGCATGTGTCACATACGAGCAACACACATGGGCGTGTGACCCAAGTCAGAGAGTTACACGGCCTGGTCACATGGGCGTGTGTTTCAGCCGTGCGAGGCACACGGCCTGGCCACACGGGTGTGTAATCCCTGTAATTAATTTTTTTAATTATTTCCTATACTTCCAAAATTGTTTCAAATTAGTCCCTGCCTGTTTTTAAACTACTTTTAGGGTGTCGTAGACTCGTAATAAGGTTTGTAATAGTAGTTTTTACTGTGAATTGGAATGGATTAACAAACCTATATTAGGTGCACTCTACTAATATTAGTGAAGATAAATTAAAAAGATAATCATAGATAGAGTATGGACCAATATTTTGATGCTAATAATCAGAATAGTCTTGTATGTATCCAAATTTTGACTTTCTAGAAGGGATAAATAGTGATAAGAGTGTAGACAGTGGAAGACTAAGTTTAGGAATGTATAAATAGTGATAACAGTGTAGACTGTGGAAGACCAAGTTTAGCATTGTATAGCATGATTAGCTATTTGATTATACAAGACATCATTATAGAAATATTATATTAGCATATATTTCTCCATGTATGACACTACTATGATTTAGATTGGCATGATCTGCCCTTGAATGTTATGACAATATTAGTTAGCTTGTACTATAGTTTGCAATGTAATTAACTATTCTAATTGGTTGTAATGTACGTGACCCTAATCTGACAACGGAGATGGGTTAGGGGTGTTACAGCCTTGATAGGTTTTACTCTCATAACCTGCCACTGATAATTATTCAGTGTCATCTCCTGAATAAATTCTTGAGCTGCCTCGGTGTTTTGTTATTTAAAGTTCTACCAGCTGCTAGATCAATCATCTGTCTAGTTGAGGGGTTAAACCATTGTAAAAAGTTTGAATTTGAAGCCACAAAGGTAATTCATGGTGAGGACACCTTCTCAATAAATCCTTAAATCCGTTCCATGTATCATAAAGAGTCTCAATATCAAACTGAACAAAAGAAGAGATGTCATTCCTCAACTTAGTTGTTTTAGCCGATGGAAAACATTTTAACAAAAAATTTTCAGTCATCTGCGCCCAAGTAGTGATAGAACCTTGTGGTAAAGAGTTTAACCACTATTTTGCCTTTCTCCTCAATGAGAATGGGAACAACCGTAAGCGTATGACATCATCAGTAACGCCATTGATCTTGAAAGTGTCACAAATCTCCAAAAACTTAGCCAAATGAGAATTCGGACCTTCATCTTGCAAACCATCAAACTTAACATATTGTTGCACCATTTGAATTGTGTTCGATTCGATCTCAAAGTTGTTTGCATTAATAGTTAGCCTAACAATACTCGATTCAGCTCCAATTAGAATGGGCTTATCACAATCATACATAGTACAAGGGGCAAGACCTACAAGAGGTAGTTGATTATTTTGATTACCACCCATCTCCAAAGTAATATTGTTTTTCTCGTAATCGTCTACTGTACTTTGTTGATTTTACCTTGCTTCTCTAACATCTCTACGATTTCTGTAAGCAGTTCTTTCAATCTTACTATAAAAAATTATTGGTTCCAATGGGTTTCCTCTAGTAATAAACCAAAAGAACCTATCAAAATCAAACAAACAAAAATATAAAAATTAAGTTAAAAAATAAATGGCTAAAATAATAGAAATAATGTTTTTCTAATATTTTAGTCCCCGACAACGGTTCCAAAAACTTAATGTCCATGAAACCAACTAAAAATACGACAAAGGCAAGTGCACCTATCGATAAATAGTATAACTATGGTGAGCAAAGATATTTGTTCCCATGAGGACTAAAAGTACTAGTAGTTACCATCTTTTTATTATCTAATTAACAAATGAAGTGATTGAATTAAACTAAAATGAACAAAATCAATTAAATAAGAACTCGACAAAGAACAAATCAGGAAAATAATCAAATAATAACTCAGAAGAGAAACAATACCCAAGAAAGAATCCACCTAGACTACACCTGTCATTATCAATCTGAATTAAATAATTTATTCATTTAATATCTTGATCTGTAGAAATCCCTAAATTATGCTAATATCTCTCTTCAAGACTAAGAGCAACTGACTTTAGGTTGATTAATTGAAATTTCTTTCTAATTAAAACCCTTATTATCGCATTAACTCGATCTATGGATTCGCCTATTAAATTTGACTCTAATCTGGTAGATTTATGTTGTCCTATTTCTAGGATTACATGCAACTCCACTCAATTATGCTAGATCTACTCTTAAATAAGGTTTATTCCTCCTCTGAATTAAGCACATCAACATGAATTAATAATCCAAAAATATTAAATCAAGAATTAAGCACCATAACCAAGAACATGATTCAAATATTTACTACATAAAACATAAATCAAAAAACAGAATTCATCATAGTGTTCATCTCTCCCAAGTATTTAGAAAATTAGTTCATAATCGTGAATAAAAACATCTCAAAGTTAGTATAACCACAAGAAATAAAGAAACTCATAAAAAATTCAAAGAAATTAAAAAGAGATCTTCAATCTTGATAGAAATCTACTTTAGAGTCAACTTCAATGGCATTTTCTGAGTTGTTTTCTTCAATATTCTCTAGCGGCTATCTTTTCTCTTCTTATATTTGGTATTTATAGGTTTTAAAATGCCCAAAAAACCTACAAATTGCGTTTTTTCGCATGCTCGAACTGTGAATCACAAAATCCACACAATCTGGCACATGGCGTGTGTCTAGCCCGTGTGGGAAGGCCCAACCCATCTGCCTCTTCAAATCTACTCAAATTTTCTGATTTTCACTCATTTTGCTCCCAAATGCTCTCCTAAGTATAGAAACATGAATTTAAAGGATTAGAAGCATAAAATTCACCATTTTGCATTCATTAATCTTCCAAAAATGCGTTAAGAATGGGATTAAAACATGTTACTTTTGACATTTATCACGGACATTTACGCAATAACAACTTAAACTTTTCCCATGCCTCCTCATAGAGATTTTCTCCTCCAATTTTTCAAAAGTTCACAATATATCGCCTCAATGTTCACTCAGGTTCAGGATCAGACTTGATCAGATCACCTCTACTTCGAGTCATGCACTGCAACAAGAAAAATAACAAAATTACAGAAAAGAAACAAAAATAAATTGCAAGAAATTCAATTTGTATCTATAATTATCAATGTTCTTCCTTATCCTAATATCATGTAAAATAACCAACAATTTAATCTTAAGCTGAAACCTTCCCGACAACGACGCCAACAACTTGAATGCGCCCCAAGGTGCATGTGCCTGGACTTATGCAAGTGTACAAGTCAAAATTGTAATATATTTTTATTACAAAAAATACAGGAAGTATTCTGAGGATCGTACCTAAGGGAGGTTTGTTTAAAGTAGATTATTAACTCAAATTACACACTAACAGGTCTAAATATTACTGCCATCAAATCATAGTACGACAAAATTGAAATATGTGGATTGAATAATAAGATAGTGGAAAGAAAATACCAAAATAAAAAATCAATTAAGCAAGCAAAACGGTAAATCACTTCTATGTTCATGATTAACATGAGTCTAGGGTTTTAATTAATTAACTAACAATTAACCTAATTAATACCTTTCAACCTATAATTAGATTAGTTGATCGACTTAGTCTACTTATCTTTTGACCTGATAAACTAAACCAGAAGTTGATTCCTAGAAGACTATCATTTCGGCCTTATCTACCTAAATAACTTTCTAGAGTCATCAATTCTAGGGTTTATTCCACTTAATCTACTCCAACTAACTAAATGCAAAAACCTAATTGTAACACCCCGTACCCGAGACCGTTGCCGGAGTCGGACACGAGGGGTTCACAGACTAAATTCGCTTACTATCGCAGTCCATTTTAAAAATTTCCAGGCAGTTGGCTAACTGCATCACTGTCACCTTAAAAATCATATCTTGAGTTTTACAACGCAAAAATTAGTTTCGTAATTTTTCCCTGAAACTAGACTCATATGTCCATCTACATATTTTTTTCTAGAATTTTTGGTCAGGCCAATTAGTACAGTTTATTAGTTAAATTCTCCCCTGTTACAGGGTGCGACTACACTGACCTTCATGCATTACGATTTGGATATCTCCCTGCACAGAGCTTCAATACTGATGCCGTTTGTTTCTATAGAAACTAGACTCAGAGAGGAATCTATACATATATTGTATGACTCCTAATTATCTCTGGTTAATTTATAATGAATTTCCAAAGTCGGAACAGGGAATCCAGAAACCGTTCTGGCCCTGTCTCACGAGAACCTGAATATCTCTTAACATACTATCCATATGATCGTTTCGTTACTTTCCTATGAAAATAGATTCATCAAGGTTCGCTTACATAATTTATTAACTATTTAATTCCATTCCTACTATTTTAGTGATTTTTCACATCCACATCACTGCTGCTGCCAGCATCTGTTTTTTTAAGGTAAACTTTACCTATTTCATGATCCTCCATGGATCAACTAGAGTTTGTCATACATATTCCAAAAGTGATCAAGAATAACCCTTCCCATGGCTAACCGTTACCAACATTTCCATACCTCTCGACGGACAACATACAAAACGATTATAATGCTATGATCAAAGTATATTTAAGCCATTTTCGCATGGCTATCCAAATTTACACAAAACCGAAGGGTACATGACCAACAACAAAAGGGTAGTCCTATCATGCCATTTCAAAGTTCAACCAAAATTGTACCAAAAGGGGCTTTGATAGTGTGGGAGACTTCGACTTCCAAAAATCCCGAGTTCGATAGCTGACGAGCCAAAATCTATAAAACAGAGAAACAAAGAAACGGAGTAAGCAATTTATGCTTAATAAGTTTTGAGCAAGGGATTCCAGCACAACAAAAGTATAGCATTCATGTAGCTAAACAGATAATTTCATATGCACAAATTTTCAATATCATACTTACTTCACATTGCCAACCCTTATATTCATACACAAAGATCAACTTAGCCAAAGACCGGTAGCTCATTTATCAACTGAGCGAATACTTATTAGTAATGGCTCAACTAATTCAAAGCACATACGAAACATACCTCAATGTTGGGATGTTACAAGCGTATTAACTGAAATTTTTACAGCAAGATCATTCATTCCCAAATCACGTACCTTCGGAATTTAACCGGATATAGCTACTCGTTCAAATGCCTTCGGGACATAGCCCGGTTATAGTAACTCGCACAAATGCCTTCGGGACTTAACCCGGATTTAGTAACTCGCACCAATGCCTTTGGGCTTAGCCCGGAATTAGTATCTCGCACAAATGCCTTCGGATCTTAGTCCGGATATGGTCACTTAGCACAAAGCCCTCGGGACTTAGCCCGGACATCATTCGAATAACCATGCACATTTAACAATAAATCATGCCACATTCGTATTTCATTTTCATTAGCAAAACTCAAACACAAGACACTTATCACTCTTGCAATTTCGGCTCAATAGCCACACACAAAGAGCATGATTTTAATTTGCTTAAAACATGATCTAATCAAATCATAATTTAAGCTCTATTACTCAAGAACTTACCTCGGATGTTGTCGAACGGTTTCGACGGCTATTCGACCACTTTTTCCTTCCCTTTATCGGATTTAGTTCCCTTTGCTCTTGAGCTTAATTCAAACAGATTTAACTCATTAAAGTCTCATTTTGCTAGCTTATGGCCGAATATGACAAGGAGTTTGATAGGTCATATGGCCACCTTTTAGCTCAAATACACAATGGTCATACGCATTTTTAATCACATCAAGCAATTTAATACAATTCATTCGAACATCAAAAGAGAATCTCAAGGTACTTAGCCCATATATACATTAGACACTAGAGTCACATATGTACGAAATCACGAATCGAATTCAACATACTAGCTAATATTTCCCCTTAGCCGAATTTTCTAAGTCAAGCTAAAGCCATCAATAGGCTACCTATGGCCGAACATACACATAACTTATGTACTTATTCATGTGGCCGAACATACATGTCTATGTTGGGGCCGATTGCATCACAACACCATACCATTTCAATTTTTGGTCATGGTTAAACAAAGAACTTAATGTCTCACTCAAAATGATAAAAAGAAGATTCAAGAATCATCAATCCACCATCACATGTACCATTACAAAGCTTCACTTTTAGCATGCAAATGATATCAACACCAATCCACCTTGGCCGAATATCATCTCCATGACATAGTAAAGATTTGAACCATGGGCTATTTAGAACTCAAGCTAACTACTAAAACATGCATGCATCTCATGGAACATCATCAAACATACCTTAGTCTATCAAACCACCATAGCCGATTTCCTCAAAGCTCTTTTTCCTTCTTTTTCTTTCTCCTATTCGGCCAAGAACAACATGAGAGCTTTTCTCTTCTTTTTTTTTTTGGTCATGCATGAGAATGATGAACACATTTTTTTCTCTTTGTTTTCTTCCTTCAATTTCTTATTAGTTTATTGCCCATGCTTCTTATTTTATTCTTCCATTAACACAACATGTTTCATGACATGTTTTGCCCATGCTTCTTATTTTATTTTTCCATTAACACAACATGTTTCATGACATGTTTTGCCCATCATCCCTTGTCATGGCCGGCCACTAGTACTTAAATGGGGGGAAATTGACATGCAAGTCCACCCCTTTGATTACATGCACTATTAGGCCACTTGCATTTGCCTAGCACATTTCTAAATTTTCTCACATAAGTCCTATCAACTAATTCACATGCAATTAACTAAATCGAAGCTTAAAACTTTCACACATTTATATTCACATATTTTAGGCAATAATTATCACATTCAAATAATTTGGTGACTCGGTCTAGCGGTCCCGAGACTGCTTTCCGACTAGGGTCACTTTAGGGCTGTCACACTAATTCTAAATTTAACCAATTCCACTTCAGTTCATCGTCTCTTCATAAGCTTTTAGTTATGGCTCATTCTAAATGCAAGGTTCCCTAAATGTTTATTGAACATTTAGAAAATATAAAATAAAAAGTAGAGAATAGATGATTAGAATCAATAGATGTTGTCGTTTCCTTAATTCTTTAAACCCTTGAATGATTTCTTGATTGATGAGATTGACGAAGTAAAGATTGATAGAAACAAAATATAAAAGAAAGTAAAACAAAACTAAAATTGGAATCAAAAGAGTGTTTAAAAATGGACATAAATTCAGAACTAGATCTAAACCCTAAGATTAGAAAAATAAAGTTAAAAAACTAAACTAAGATCTAACTTCCCTAATGAATTCTTGAGAGTTAACATTTACAGTGATTAAGTTAGATAACCAAATTAGGTCAATTACAAGCTACTAAATATGTTAATTATCATTGTGCGGAAGAAAAACACCCTTAGCTGATAAATGGGCCTCGTTAGACCGGTGTCGCAAAATCCTATGGTTGTTGCAACATTGAATACTAAATGCTCTCCCTCTTGGTTCAAAGTTTTTTGTTGCGACATTGAGTGGTTGTTGTCATGACATTGATGGTTGAATGCTCCCCTTTTAGGTTAGAAGTTGGGTTTCACAACATTCTATAGTTGTTGTTGCGACATCAATGGCTAAATGTTCCCCTTTAGGTTTAAAATTGGGTGTCACGACATGCCCTCTGAATTTTGCGATAGAATTTTTTTAAATTTTTATGCTTTTTTTCTTATCAATAGTGTAAGCTTGTACAAATACAACTGATTGGTTAGGAGCATGTACATAGGTTGCTTGTATTTACAATAAATTTGGCATGAGGATAGGTGATTTTAAATTTTTTATTATTAGACTACTAAGTTGTATATATTACACTGTAAATAGGCATTAAAGCAATTAAATGTATCAAATGATATAGAAAATACAAGGAAACGAGCATGTTAGTATGAATGATAAATTGTGAATTTGTGGTTGTTTGGTTTATTAGAGTTGTGAATATTGAGATACCTAGGGATGACCTAATGCATTTTTTGGAATACACCCAGAGCTAAAAAGCTAACCCTACTATTTATCTTTAGTATCTATTTTTGAGCCAAAAAACACTTTTTGATGAACCTTCATACAAAACCCGAGCCAAAACATCAAATTGCACTTACCCTTTTCTTTGGTTCTGAACTAAAGGATTATAGACATCTGGCCATACGTATTGAGAGATAAGTAGATACATTATGGTGGATTTTGTAAAAGTAGGATGAAATAAGAGGGATTAGTGTGATATAGTAATTATAGGCTAGCCAATATGTGCAACAAAAGAAAAAATTCAAAAAGAAAATCAAGACGAGTAGAAAAAATACTTGAAAAGAAAAGAACTTGTGATTGAGATGTGTTTAAAAAAAATGAAAAAGTCACAAAATTAGAAAAGCTCGCTCATTAGTGCATAAAAAACTCGTAAGCTAACCATGGTTGCTACATTATGCTATAACTTTCTTTGTGGAGAAATAAGGAAGGTGAGAGAATGAGACATAAGGCGGTGAGCGGGAAAAGGTTCTAAGGGGAAGAATAGGGGACAATATGATATGTCAAACTATGTTTGTGCTTAAAATTATTTGATACCTATCATTCTTGAAATCCATATGAATCCTAAGCTTCAATACGTTACAAGTTGAAAAGTCCTATTTGATCCAGGTAAACTTGTTCATAATTTAAAATCATATTGAACAATTGCATTTATGAGTATTTGTATTATGCTAGGATAATCAAATTACTTTTATAATTTATTGATGGTTTCCTACATTTAAGACCCTTAATTCTTGTATACTTTGTAATTACTTGAACTTATATGTTTGATATAAAAAGTGGTAAGTCTGTTATATATCATGCTAAGATTATATGTGAGTATGAAAAACCTATTCATATGCTTCAAAGTTAACACTTGTACCATACTTGCTCAAGGGTTGTCATTTCATTTATTATTTTTATTTGTGCTGCTTGAGGACCAGCAAAGACTTAAGCATGGGGGAGTTTGATCTGTCATAATTCAGTGTAGCAGATTAAACTAGTTTTCACACTTTAGGAGCTTGAACATAAGAATTTTAGTTACGTTTTAATTACTTTTCAACAAGTTTAGTTAAGTGTAATAAAATGTGCTATTCGAGTCTTTTATTGACCTTAGAGGCCGAATGAGGCTTAAGGGTGAGCTTATACACTTTGTAAATGTGTAGGAGACCATTAGAAGGCATAATAACTCAGTATTGGTCGCTAGGTTGCAACATAGAGCATTAGATGTCAACATAGGGAGCACAGTTGAAGAAATCCAAGATTGCCTTCAATGTCGCGACATAGCCTGAGGATGTCACGACATACCCTTGAAGACACCCTAAAGTTAAGCATGCTGCCCTCGATGTTGCGACACAAGACCAAGTGTGTCACGGCATCGCCTCTATACGGGAAATAAATACAAGCTAGGGGCATTTTGGTCTATACAATCCAACTTTAAACCTGGGAACTTAAACTGACCTAAGGTTAAGGACGACAATCATCCTAATTCTATAAATAGGCTCAGCTAACACATGTTATGAACACCTTTTTCCTTTGTATAATTTTCTCTTTAGTTTTAGACTTTAGCTTTTTTTCTTTTAGGGTTTAGACTTTATTTTAATTCTTGTTATTTGCTTTCAGGAAGAAATCAAATTTTGAAATTATTCCCAAACTCTGTGAGGATTTTGCGTTTAAAGTCAATACAATCGGCTTCTTGTAAACTATTACTCTTGAAATTGTTCTTTATGTTCATTCTTTCATTCAATTTGATACGGTTTACTATATCCATGAGGAACAATCCTCTTGTGGGGGATTAACGAGTGGAGGTATGAACAATTAACTATTTTGTAAGGATTTCTTAATAGATCAACTATTTAAGAAATAAAGAACCTAAACTCCTATGCCTAACAATCGTAGGAAGTCATCAAGGTGAGAATTAACCCAAAATTGGTATAGGCTATCCGTAAACACCTTAACCCTGAACTGGTCTGAACTATGACATCAAAAGATAAGTAGTTCTTACTGACTTAGTATTTCAGTGGACATATTAGGATATCCTACTAAGGTTTTGACTAGTTGATTGGATGAGAAAACCCAAAATGACAGTTGATCACAGTTACGAAAGTGAGCTAAACACCCATGCCAATATTTGATATATATTCTCTTATTTGATTTCTTGTTTTCATTTATTTTTCATTATTTCTTTTCTTCTTATTATATTATCATTTATCCAAAAACCTTTCTTTTAATCTTTCATATTATAATCTAACTAAATTATTAATTCGATCTATTTATGTGTAAGTTTTAATTAATTTAGTGCTCACCTCCCTTGGGTACAATCCTCGAAGTACACACTTACTTTGTTGTAACTATATTACAACCTGATTGATATACTTGCGGATACATATACCATTTTTCCACGTCTTTTGTGCAGGATTTCCACTCTAGACATTGGTATGTCCAAAGGCAGTCAATAGGCAAACCCACAACTCAAGCGGAACAAATTAAAGAATACTGCTAAGGTAGTCCATAGTGCCAAAACAATAGGGACTAGTGACAGTGGACTCCTTTGACATAAAAAAGGAATATAACCATAATCCATCTTTAGAGTTAACTATACGAGGAAATTTCAAGAACAATATTTTCTTTAAGGGTGGGGGAGTTGTAACACCTGGGTATCTCTATTGACTCGAAGTCCAAGAAAAGTTAGGACTAAATTGAAAGAATTAGCAAATTTTTGGACTCTATCGGGGAATTTAGAAATTTTAGTGGCCAAATTTTGATTCGGTTGGATCTCAATTCTGGTTCGGTTAGAATGGAACTGTTTGGTTCTATAGTGGGAGACAAAATGATTAAGGATGGAGGGTTGAGATGGTTGGTGAAGATTTTGCTTTTAGAGTATATATATATGAGAAGACAGAATTCTCCCAAATCTGTTTACAAATCTTATTATTTCCATAACATCATATTCTTCAGACATACTAAAGAAGAAAAGGATGTACCTAAAGGGAACTCTGCATTTCACAACAGATAAAAGAATTGAAGTATGATAGTAGAGGAATTTAGAAACTGGTAAGCTTCTTTACCTCTTTGTACTTATGGATTAGAGAAAGGGTGAAGCAATAACTTTTAAAAGCTTTTACCTAATTTTGGATTTTGGGTTTTAAAAGGGTTGAACACATTTAGTTTAACCATTAAATGGTTTCCATGCGTAGCTACTATGACAAAGAAGGCTCTGGCATTTGGGCAAGCTAAACTGGTAAGGATAAGGGAATTCAGGTGTGTTTTTATACCTTGCCAGTTATTTGTTGATGTTAGTAATGAATAGTTGTTAATGGGTTATCTGGCGTGGTGTATGTATAACGATAAATGTTATGATATACTTGCTTATTGTATGCGTGATATGGAAAGAACTTATTAAATGAATAGATGAAGTTAGGACTTGGGAATGAGAATTTTTGTTATGATATCTAGGCCATGTGGAGGAGACACGACGGTGTTCGAGCATCAAGGTTAGAAAAGGTGAAATGGAGGAATGGACGAGGGAATTAGAAAATCTAGAATTTCGTTAAAATTCCACCATCTGGGATTTTTTTGGAGCAAACTGCGATGTATAAAGCTTCGGGCCTTGCGGGGGGACACTTCGGTGTTCGAGCATCAAGGTGAAATGTGAAAATAGGTCTTTTGCAACGACACTGTGACAGCATTATTTAGGTTCCATAGAGCATCACTGTGATAGCGGTCAGTAGGCTCTATGGCCAAAACTGCAATGGCACTAAGGCCTTACGAGGTGACACCTTAAAAGATGTCTAATGTGTAAAGACCATCGTTTGGCTATGGCAATGGGGTGGTCCGTCAGGACAGTAAACACGTGAAAGTCTGTCAGGACAGTAAACATGTGGTATTTTGTCGTGATAGTAAACACATGGTAGTTCATCGAGACATTAAACACAAAGTAGTCCGCCAGGATAGTAAAAATGTGGTAGTTCACCGAGACAATAAACACGAGAATATCCACCAATATGTAAAAATATGGGGAATCACATTTGTAAAGTCTGTGGTTCATGAGAGAATTTTCCCATGGCAATAATGATTGGTGCCAAGGTTAAGTTCCAAAACAATTAGGATGAAAAGAGGGAGGGACTTTTTAGGTAAAGAGGTTTATATAATGTACGACAAGACGGTTCTGCCAGGGAAGTTGTGGGTCCCACACGGTTTATGTTGACACAAAATAGGCTGTAATAGAATAGAATCAAAAATTTGTGAATCAACATAGAGCTAGTCAAGAAGGCTGGGTAGGCTAATAAGAGTCTTGTGGGAGGAAAGGACTATTCAAGGATGAATGGCCAATAAAGTCCGACAGAGGATAATTGAAAATAAGGGTTCTTCAGAACCATGAGAAAATATTGATCCTTGCTCTGTCCAAGGTAAATACCGCATGTGATGAAGCATTTTAACGACTGTACGAAAAGGGTGAGTGCTCTGGGGGCCACATTGTAGGCATCTTTCCCTAATGAAAAAGGGAATGTATTCTAGTAGGAACCCGTTGTCATAACGTTGCCTACATAAGAGTACGGGGCCTAGTAAGCAAAGCTAGACACGGAAGGCCTAAATTAACCTTGATTCTGTAACACCCCTTACCCGAGACCGTAGCTGAAGTCAAGCTCGAGGCATTTCTTTACTTAACTTATTAGTTCGGGGCATAAAAATTTGCTTTTAAAATTTATCTCACTATTTATGATAAAGCTGTCCACTCGAGCAGCAGTCACTAAAACATTTATAACTCGAGCTATGAAAATCGAAATTTAAATCCATCCATAAATTTTCCCTGAAACTAGACTCATATATCTTCTTACCATAAATTTTTTAGAATTTTTGGTTTAGCCAATTACTACAGTTTATTAGTTAAAGTCTCCCCTGTTTCACCACTCGACTGTCCTGACCTCTTTCCACTAAAAATAAGTTTTCTCATTATAGGATTTTCATATGGTGTTGTCACTTGTTTCAACAGAAAATAAACTCAATAAGAAATCAAGAAATATAAATTAAAACTCATAAATATTTTTATACAATTTTTAGTGATTTTCTAAACTCAGAATAGGGGACTCTAAAAACAGTTCTGACCCTATCTCACCAAAATTCACATATCTCAAAATATAAAACTCTTTTTGCTAAACCGTTATTTTTCCATGAAAATAGACTCAACAAGATTTCATTCTATATATCATACACCCTCTAATTCATTTTATACTATCGTAAGTGATTTTTCAAAATCATGTCACTACTGCTATTTGAAATCTGTTTCTTTGCAAATTATTACTCATTCATGATTTCTATGCATAATTTATCACATAGACATGTATAACAACAAACACCTTCATACTTAGCCATTTTGACAACCATTCATCATTAGATATTTACACATCATTCTTTAGCAAAATCATAATACAACATTCAAAATAAGTAAGCCCCTATACATGCCATAGTTCAAACATAGTTCATCATAAAATACCGAGTCGTTGTGGTTGATAATGTGGACGATCTCTGACTTCTTTAGGATCCTTGACTTTGATTAATAATGCTATATAAAAATAAAATAAACAAAGTAAGCATAATTCTTAGTAAGCTTACAAGTAAATAAATACCAACATTAAACACAAATAATAATAACCAAGTAACATAATCTTTAATTTCCTCTTTACTTGATCTCTTACTCATTCACTTACTTGTTTACTTAGATAACTCATAATTATGACTTACTTTTCTCTTGCTGAAATGTTGATTCTCAATGGGTAACGTAATATACTCTTAACTCTTATAACTCACTTGAACTTGCCATTTATCCTTTTAACTGATCTTTATTGGACATAAGTTATTTACTATCCCGTTGAACCACATTGGAATAATAAGGATACTTGGGTCTCTTTCTAATAATAACATGCCAAAGCCATGTCCCAGACATGGTCTTACATGGGATGTTTCATGTACTACCAATGCCATATCCCAAATATGGTCTTACATGAGAGTTCTCATATCGGTGCCCATGCCATGTCCCAGACATGGTCTTACGAGGGACATCTCTTCTCGGTGCCAACGCCATGTCCCAAACATGGTCTTACATGGGACCTCTCATCGCGGTACCAACGCCATGTCCCAGACATGGTCTTACATGGGACCTCTCGTCTCGATGCCAACGTCATGTCCCAGACATGGTCTTACATGGGATCTCTTTACCCAAACGTCATGACATTTGCATCTGATACCTTCCTTATGCTTCAACGGGACTTTTTAATATCAATTCTCTATCATCTCATGCTTGAGTCAATATCAAATAAATTCATGAAATAAATACATAATTACTGGAAATTAGCAGCATTAATAATAATTATTAAAATATTTTAATTATTTACCGTAAACTTACCTCGATAGCAAATATAGTCAAACTTATCAATTTAGTCTTCAACTTTATTCTTTCCTTGATCTAACCTTGAATTCCGTTCTTCTTAATCTATAATAGCAAATTTAACTTATTTAATACTCACATTCATTAAAACAGCCCTCGACTCTAACTTTGGAAAAATTACAATTTTGCCCCTAAACTTTTACATAATTACACTTTTACCCCAAAGTTCGGAAATTAAACTTCATCTCACATTCTTATGTTATATAACATGCTGAACATTTTTCTCTTTATGACAAAATCAAATTCTCAATCTAACACTTATGCACATTAGGGATTTTTACCGATTATGTCAACTTACTCGTTTTCGCTTAAAATCGGCTAGCAAAAGTTGTTTAACATAATTTTTAGCTTCAGATTCTATAATAAAACATCAAAATAAACACTTTTCACCTATGGGTATTTTTCCAAATATAAATCCTAGGTTAAATTATTGCTAGAATAAGCTAAGTTAAGCTACCGGGATCTCAAAAACGTAAAAAGCATTAAAAACGGGGCTTAGAATCACTTACTATGAGCTTGAAAAAGTGTGAAAACCCTAGCTATGGTGTCTTTCCAAATTCGGCAGCAAGCTATGGAGAAGATGATATTTTTTCCATCTTTTTCCTTTTTTATTCTTTTTATTATTCATTTACTAAAATACCCTTCATTAAAACTTTAGTTATTTTTTTCTATGCATGCCTATTTTTGTCCATGAAAATTTTATGGTCTAGTTACTATTTAAGGACCTCTACTTTGATTATACACTTCAAATAAATCATTTATCATCTAAAACTCATATTTACCCACTTTTGCAATTAAGTCCTAATAGGCAATTTAGGCATGCAATCAATAAAATTTCTTATCAATACTCTAATACTTATATCTAATCACTTGATAAATCATAAAAATTAATAATAATATTCTCTTTAAATTGGATTTGTGGTTACGAAACCACTATTTCGATAACCTTAAATTTGGGCCATTACAACTCTCCCCCTTTAAGGATTTTCGTCCTCGAAAATCTTACCAGTAAAGAGGTTCAGGTACTGTTTCCTCATTGCCTCTTCCGGTTCCCATGTCGCTTCCTCAATCCCGTGTTTTTCCATAATACTTTTACCAAATTTATCTTCTTATTTCTAAGCTCCTTTGTTTCCCGTGCTAATATCTTGACCGGTTCTTTACTATAAGTCATATCCGGCTGAATCTTCACTTCTGTCGGAGAAATAATATGTGAAGGATCTAATTGATACCTTTGTAGCATAGATACATGAAAAACACTATGAATTCTATTGAGTTCCGGTGGTAATGTTAATCGATAAACGGCCGGTCCAATTCTTTCTATGATTTCATATGGTCCTATAAATCTTGGACTCAATTTACCTTTTCGACCGAACCGGAGTACGTTCCTCCAAGGAGACACTTTTAGGAATACTTTATCACCCACCTGAAATTCAATCTCTTTTCATTTAAGATCGGCATATGACTTCTGACGATCGGAAGTTGCTTTTAGATTATCACGAATCAGTTTTACTTTTTCTTCTGTTTCCCAGATCAAATCAACCCCATGTATTTTCTTTTCACTGAGCTCTGTCCAATACAACAGTGTTCTACATTTTCTACCGTACAAAGCTTCATACGAAGTCATTTTAATACTGGACTGATAATTGTTATTGTAAGCAAATTCAATCAAAGGTAGATACCTTTCCCAATTACCTTCAAACTCCAATATACAACATCGGAGCATATCTTCCAATACTTGAATTACATGCTCAAATTGACCATCTGTTTGAGGATGAAATGCAGTGCTGAAATGCAACTGAATACCCAAAGCCTCTTGCAATTTGTCCCAGAAACAAGACATAAATCGGGGAAATCTATCTGATATAATAGAGACAGACACTCCATGCAGTCTGACAATCTCAGATATGTACAATTCAGCCAATTTATCCAAAGAATAATTCATACATACCGTAATAAAGTGTGCTGACTTTTTCAATCAGTCGACAATTACCCAAATGGCATATTTCTTCTTCGGAGACATCGGTAACCCAGATACAAAATCGATAGTGATTTTTTCCCATTTCCATTCCGGTATAGTGATTGGCTAAAGTAACCCCGAAGGCACCTGATGTTTAGCTTTAACCTGTTGACATACCAAACACTTTGATACAAACTTAGAGATATCTCGTTTCATACCTGGCCACCAATACATCTTTTTCATATCTTTATACATTTTATTACTCCCCGGATGTACAGACATAGTACCGCTATGGGCCTCGTGTAAAATCTTCTATATGATCTCTGTATCCTTTGGCACACATACTATACCTCTGAATAATAAACAACTATCAGTCCTAGTCTGAAATTTTGAATTATTACCGGATTCACAATGTACCCGTTTAGCCTGTAGCTTCTCATCATTTTTCTGAGCTTCACATATTTGTTGACAAAATATCAATTTAGCTCTCATTTCAGCTATGATTGAACCATCATCAGTCAGTGACAACCGGGCATTCATAGCTCGTAAAGCAAACAAAGATTTTCGGCTCAAATCATCAGCTACAACATTAGCCTTACCCGGATGGTAATCAATAATCAAATCATAATCCTTTATCTATTCAAGCCATCAGCGTTGTCTCAAATTCAAATCTTTCTGTGTCATCAAATACTTCAAGCTTTTATGATCAGTATAAATATGACACTTTTCACCAAACAAATAATGTCGCCATATTTTCAATGCAAATACAATAGTAGCTAATTCAAGATCATGTACCAGGTAATTTCTTTCATGTGGCTTAAGTTATCTTGAAGCATAGGCTATCACCTTACCTTCTTATATCAAGACATGACCTAAACCATTTAACGATGCATCACTATAAATAATAAATTCTTTACCCGATTCAGGCTATACCAACACAGGTGCTTCCGTCAACAATTTCTTCAATTGATCAAAACTTTGCTAACATTTATCTGTCCATTCAAATTTAACATCTTTCTATAATAAACGGGCCATCGGAGAAGCTATCATAGAAAACCCCTGTACAAATCTCCGATAATAGTCAGCTAAACCCAAGAAACTTCTAACTTCAGATACATTCTTGGGTGGACTCCAATTGACAAATAGCTGAGATTTTATTCGGATCTACCCTGATGCCTTCTGCGGATACAATATGTCTGAGAAAACCCACATCTCGGAGCCAAAATTCACATTTACTAAATTTAGCATAAAGCTTCTTTTCACGCAAATTTGCAACACTATTCTCAAATGTTTTGCATGCTCATTTTCATCTCTAGAATAGACTAAAATATCATCAATGAAAACTACTACAAACCTATCTAAATACGGTCTGAATATCTGGTTCATCAAATCCATAAATACTGCAGGTGCTTTAGTCAGCCCAAACGGCATAACCAAAAATTCATAATGCCCATACCTGGTTCGGAAAGCTGTCTTTGGCACATCTGGCTCTTTTACCCATAACTGGTAATAACCCGATCGGAGATCAATCTTCGAGAATACTGTGGCACCTTTCAATTGATCAAATAAGTCATCAATCCGGGGTAACGAGTACTTATTCTTTATATTTACCTTATTGAGCTGCCGATAGTCAATACACAATCTCAAAGACCCGTCTTTCTTTTTCACAAACAAATCTGGAGCACCCACAGGTGAATGACTCGGATGAACAAAACCTCTATCAACAAGTTCCTGTAACTGTGTCTTTAACTTTTTTAATTCTGTAGGATCCATACGATACGGAGCTATGGAAATTGGGGTAGTTCCCGGATTCAGATCTATAGAAAATTCCACTTCTCTTTCTGGTGGCAACCCCGGTAATTCCTCTAGAAACAGATCAGAAAATTCACATGCAACTGGCACTGCCTGTATCTTTGACTCAGATAACCTAGTATCCAACACATATGCCAAATAAACATCATACCCTTTTCTGACACACCTCTGAGTTGTCATAACTGAAATCACATCGGATAATTCCTCTATTTGATCAGATTTAACCCGAAGTAATTCTCCATTTTGGCACTTCAACATAATATATTTCTATTCACAGTTTACTACTGCATCATGCTGAGTTAACTAATCCATGCCCAATATCACATCAAACTCAACAAAAGGCAATAACATCAAGTCAACCGGAAAACAAATACCTTTTACCATTAGTGGACAATTTTTACAAACTTTATCCACTATCACAAACTGGCCCAAGGGGTTAGAGACTTTAACCATAAATTCAGTAGGTTCAACAGACAAATTTTTAACATTAGTATCATAGAGAGAAAATGTACCGGTAATTACATCAGGAGAAGATACCTCTTCCCGAGCACGAATAGCATATGTTCTTGCGGGTGCTCTCACATCTGATCTAACTACTAAGTCTCTGGACATACCCCTATTACCCGCTCCAACTCCTGGGTTTCTCTGCGGTCTACCTCTAATAGAAGCATTTCCTGATCTCGCACTGGGTATAACTTCTCTCTGAGCTGTTTCGGGACAATCCCGAATAAAGTGATCTGGTGCACCACATCTAAAACAAACATTTTCAGTTACTCTACACTCTCCAAGGTGGGGTCTACCACATTAAGGACATTCTGTCTCTGCTTCGGCTAGAATATCTGGCTAGAAAATTTGATCCACTAGAGAGCTCTCTAGGCCTCTTAGAAGTAGACTGAAATATTTACTCATTTTCCTCTTCTTTGTATCTTGCACTTCAACTTCAGCTTTGCCCTTCTCTTTTTCTTTTAACAAATCTTCTACTTTACAGGCTCTTTCCACCAAAAGGACAAACTCTCTGATTTCTAAAACACCTACTGCTAGTCGAATATCATCATTAAGCCCTTCTTCAAATCTCTTGCACATGTTAGCTTCGGTTGACACAAACTCTCAGGCATATTTACTAAGTCTGACAAATTTGCGTTCATATTCAGTCACAGTCATCGTACCTTGTTTTAACTCAAGAAACTCTTTCCTTTTCTGATCTATAAATCTCTGGCTGATATACTTCTTTCGGAACTCCTCTTGAAAGAAATCCCATGTAACCCTCTCACTCGGTACCACAGACACGAGAGTCTTCCACCAATGATAGGCTGAATCTCGGAGAAGTGAAACAATACACTTCATACATTCTTTCGATGTACAAGATAATTCTTCAAAAACTCAGATAGTATTTTCGAGCCAAAATTCAACTTTCTCAGCATCATCGTCTTTGGTAGCCCGAAACTCTTCAGTCCCTTGTTTTCGGATCTCATCAACTGGAGGTCTCTGTCTGATAACTATACCTGCAGCTAGGGAAGCTACATGGAGAACCTGAGAATCATGAGGGGGTAGAGGTCTCACAGTCGGATTCGTACGAACGAACTCGGTAAACCAATCATTCATAGCTTAGAAGAAGGCTTCTCTAGTTCCTCCTCCCTGACTAACTGATATATAAAAGAAAACATTTTAAAATCGTCAGGAGTCGTTACACTATCAAAAAATTAGTATGGCATGTATAGGTAAACTCTTATTCATACTGAGTATTTCGATCCGAGAACCAACTAAACCTACTCTGATACCACTACATGTAACATCCCAAATCCGGTTTAAACGTTATGACTGAATCTGGCGATGTCACATTGTAACACCTCTTACCCGTATTCAACGCCGAAATAGGATATGAGGCATTACCAGAACACATACACTTATAAACATGTTAAACCGAGTTATAAAATTTCATTCAAATTTAAACTCTTCAAATTTTTAACATGCTTTTATAAATCTTCAAGTTATAACTTCAAAATACTATTTTTGTAACAAATAGGGCTTCTGAGACCCAATACATACTCATGTAATTCAATACTTCATTTCCATTTCATTTAATTCACAATTCTTATGTTCACGATTCAATTCAATTTCTCAATCCAATATACATTTCAATACCACAATAATTCATTTAATTCAAATCATATCATTTGTAATTTCTGTTTAATTCACGTACAATTCAATTTAATTAAGTTCAATACTAATACATATTTATCGTTTAACTTAACGTCCCATTTTTGCATCATTTTACACTTTAAGCATGAACCTAGTATTTCATTTCCTTTCCACTCCCGTTTCCTATGCATATCACACAAGATATAAACATTACACTCAACCATAGTCGCAAGCTAGTCTTTTTGAAGGCTAACCACATGATAAACCATTTTAATAAAGATTACAAACTTTAAACCTTACCACCTTTTTTATGATCAGAAGCATATTTCCATCTATACATTTTCCATCTTAATGCATAATTTTATTATTTAATGTGGCGTAATCCAGCCACAACTTGGCCAAAGTCTAAACATACACACCAAACATGCTAGCCAAATAAACATATAGCATAAGCATTATAAGCATGGATAAGCACCACATTTATTTATGTATCAAACTTATCAACATGAGTTAATTCATAAACCATTTATGACATTGCTACGTACCAAATCATATACCAAGTATACCACATACACATACTATGAAACTTTATTTTATCACACGAACTTTAACTATAACTAATAATGCACAATTATAAACATCATTTCTTTTCAATTGTTTATCGATTATAATCGAGCATGTGGCCAATTATACACAAATCATTCATATGTTCTTCCAATTTTCCTCCTCCTCCTCTCCATTCCACATCCTTAATGTGTATAACACACTCAAACAACATTAACTACAATTTTACTATTCACTCACATGTATATTCAAAGTTGTCTATTCGAGTTAGAGTCACTAAATTATTTTTACCCAGAGCTACAGAACTCCAAATTAAGATCTGTAAATTTTCCCCGAAACTAGATTCACATATATTATTACTATAAATTTTTCATACTTTTTGGTTTAGCCAAATAGTACAGTTTATTCTTTAAAGTTCCCCTGTTTCACTACTCGACAGTTCTGCCCTCTCTTCACTAAAAAATAATTATCTCATTGTAAAAAATTCGAATATTGTTTCCGTTTGTTTCTCTTGAAAATAGATTCACTAAGGATTCTAAAAATATAAACTTTATCCCATAATTATTTTTTTACAATTTTTGATAATTTTCCAAAGTCAGAACAGGGGATTCCAAACTCATTCTGGCTCTGTCTAACTAAACTTCAAATACATCAAAATATATAACTCTTTTGCTTGCTCTGTTTCTTTTATGTGAAAATAGACTCATTCAGATTCAATTTCATATATTATTTAGCCTCGAATTCAATCTCTACCATTTTTGGTAATTTTTCAAGGTCACACAACTGTTGCTGTCTAAACTGTTTTATTGGTAAATGTACTCTTTCATAATTTCACTTTTTCACTTTCAATCACAATTCAATTAGAAATTCACTTTTCTGTTTCTAAGTCGATATTCAATTCAATTCCACACCTATATTCATTATTCAATTACACTTAGTCAATTTCCTGATGAATACTTCGGAATAATAACAGATACTCGGTGGATTTAGCACATAGCAACCACCTTATTAATCAATGATGTCCGGTGGAATCAGCACATAGCAACCACCTCACTAATCAATGATGTTCGGTTCACATAGTAGCTTACACATAGTACTACACATGTGGAAATTACCATCTGATACATGTAGTAGCCTGCACATAGTACTACACACATGATCGAAACTATCCGGTACGCATAGTAGCCTGCACATAGTACTACACATGTGACCTATCATTCCGGTACACGTAGTAGCCTGCACATAGTACTACACACGTGACCATCACTTTCACTTTTACATAGTGGCCTACACACAATCCGTGCCACACATGTGATCATTTCTGTCACTTCATTAGTATCCCTTTTTATTCCAAAGGTTCATTCAGGAATTTTTCACTTTTTCTCACTTTTCTTTTTTTCGATCAATTTCAATTTCTTATCTTTCTTAATTTATAACAATACATTTAACTTATATAACCTACATACTATTCATTCCAGTCCAAAAATCATACTTTGACAAAATTATATTTTTGCCCCTAAAGTTTCACAAAATTATGATTTTGCCCCTAGGCTCGTAAAATAATTTTTATTCAATTTCCTTGCATTTTAGGCCTAGATGAACCATTTTCATAACTATAGCAGTCCACAATACTCACTTATTCACACACTTGTGACATATTTTATAACTTTTACAAATTAATCATTTTAAGCATTTTCATCGAAAATTACTTAGTACAAATCGTTTATCACACGCCAAACATTCATATTCTTCCATAAAACATCAAAATACATGCATATCATTCATGGGAAAATTTTTAAACACAAACCCTAGTTCAAAACAATGGTAAAAATAGGTAAATCTTGTTACGAGGATTTCAAAAACGTAAAAATCATTAAAAAGAAGGATAGAACGGACTTACAATCGAGCTTGGAAGCTTGAAATACCCTAGCCATGGTTTCTCCATGCAATTTTTGGCCTAGGGGTTGAAGATGGACAAAATTTGGCTTTTAATTTTGTTTTTAATTCATTTTAATAACTAAATAACCAAAATGCCGTTAATGAAAAACTTTGGAAACATGCCTAACCATACCCATTTTTGTCCACCAACTTAACTAATGGTCTAATTACCATATAAAGACCTCCAATTTAAAATTTCATAACAATTGGACACCTCTAACATATAGAACTCAACTTTTGCACTTTTTACAATTTAGTCCGTTTGACTAAATTGAGTGCCCAAACGTCAAAATTTTTCAAACAAAATTTTCATGAAATCATTTTGTGAAATTGTAGACCATAAAAATATAATGAAAATAAATTTTTTTTCTCGTCCTATTTGTGGTCCCGAAACTACTATTCCGACTAGCCCCAAATTTAGGCTGTTACAGAGTCGCCCTAACCAATTAGGGCTAGGTTGGTTAGCCACCTATCGTCTAAAAGTCTAGAATTAATACTATGAAAAATCTTAAAAGTCTAGACTCGATCTCATCACCAAATTTCGGGTTTGGGAGTGCGGTTACGTGTAGGGAATGTTATAGCACCCCCATAACGCCTATCCAGGGATAGTCTTGCGAGGTCTTAGGAGCTAGGTTTTTTTATTTAAGAATATTAATGTCTTAATCTAGGCTAAAATATTATGGAAACCATAAATGAAAACTCTAAATAAAATGTCTCTAGTTTACTTGTAACTCGATTAGAATGTGTTCACCAAACTTATCTAATTTCAAACTTAAATTAGAATTTTTACTTTTAACGGGAACCCTAAAGGATACCTAAATAATTCTAGTGAAATACTTTCAATTCCTAAAATTAATTCTATTTTAGAATTCTAAAAAAAACCTAAAAATTACCAATAAATTAAGAGAAATATTAAAATTCATCTACAACTTATTTGATATTTTATTATTTTTTTAAAAGATTTAATTAATAAAGTTGAACCTATCAAGGTTTTACAAAAATATCCTATGTCGGGTTTATGATTTATCTTACTTTAAAATTCTTGATCTAAGGCTTAAATTCGTCAAAATCCTAAAATAATATATCTCAAGTAATATTTATTAGCTTACTTAAAAAGTTTCTAAAATACAATACTTAGAAAGACCTACTCATGATTTACAATTCACCTACAAAAATCTTTAGTTTTAATCTTAAATAAAGTCCTAAAGAATATTTACATATTAATTTAAGATACTAATCCTATACGATATATAAAATTAGTTTGAAACTATACAAAAATATCTTACATATTATTTATAATTTTTCTAGGGTAAATGGTAGATAAGATCTTAAAGACTAACCTAAATCCGAATGTAAAAACCTTATGGTTTCATTAAAATGTAGCACCCACTTAACTAACTTCATGTCAACATTTATAGGATGGAAAAACGACCTAAAGTTCCCTCTTTTAAAACAAATAGCGATAAAATAGGAAAATTAATTAAATTGGCTAAAGTTAACGAAAACAAATTAAACGAATAGAAAACTCTTTCAAAAATGGCAATAATAAAAAAGAAAATTTAACTAAATGAAATAAATAAGACATTGACATGATGACAATGATAATAACAATAATACACCTTATTAATAATAAAATAAAAGAATCAAAGTAACATAATATTAAAATGTATGTAAAGGAAATGTATAAAAAAACATAAATATAAATGGACATGAAAATAAATAAAAATGAAAGAAGAATAAATAAAAATTATACAAGTGTGAATAAATATAAAAAATTAAAATAAAGTGCATAATTGACATTAAATGTATAAGGTATAAATGCAAATGGAAGGGAAGGGAAGATATAAGTGTAAATAATTTATTAAAGATGGAAACAAAATGACATAACTTGATTTTGGGACTAAAAGATAAAAAAATGTGGAAGACAGAGGACTGATGTAGCAATTAATTTGCTTTTAATTTTTAAATTTCGGATTAAATCAAATGTTTGAATAAATAAAAGGCTTACGGGTGTAAATATGCCAGAGAGTGATGGCAGTGCTACAAAAAAGGGGTATTTTTGTAAATTTAAAAAGTAAGGGGTGGGAATAAATTGGCCATTTTTGGCACCTATAAATGAAAAAAAAACCAATTCATTCTTTCATTTTAACCTCATTTTTTTAAAAAAAAAATCTTCCTCTTTCTCTTCCTCCTTCTATGTTGGCCATGGCTCCACCACCGGAGAGCCCCATGGCTCTTCGGCCTTTGGTGGTAGAGCCGCCGCTTACGGCGGCCAGAATTTTTTTATTTTTTATTTTTGCAAAATCAAAGTTTTCTTGTAAAAGATCATTACTTTTCTTAAAAATCAAAATTTTATTTCGAAATAGTTGAAAAAGATCAAAATTTTGTTTTAAAAAATTCAAACTTTTCCTTTAAAATGACTAAAAAAACTTATTTTTATTTTAAAAATCTAAACTTTCTCCTTTTTCAAAGAAAGAAAAACACCATTTTTCTTAAAGATCAAATATTTTATTTTGAACTAGTTGAAAAAAATTAAAAAAATTTTTAAAAATTAAAACTTTCCTTTAAAATGACTAAAATATATATTTTTATTTTTTAAAATCTAAACTTTCTCTTTTTCTTTAAAAAATATTTTTTTAAAGATCAAAGCTTTTATTTTGAAATAGTTGAGAAAAATCAAAACTTTGTTTTAAAATTATAAATTTTTCTTTAAAATGACTAAAAAACATATTTTTATTTTTTAAAATCTAAACTTTCTCTTCTTTTAAAAAAATCAAAACTTTTCCCAAGCCTTTTTTTTTTAAAAAACCTTTATTTTAGAAAGGGGAAGGGAAAACGGGATTTTTTGGGGCTCCTAGGGGTGGAGGACCGACGGTCTGATGACGTCTCCTTTATTGAAGCCCAAAACCCGATCCCTCATGACATTTATGTGGCCAAAAAAAAGATAGAAGAAAAAAAATGAAATAGAATGCTTGTTGTTGGTTTTTTTCTTTACCTTTTTTTTAAGAACAAAAGTATGAAAAGCCTTTTTTTTCTTTCATTTCATTTCATCTATATTTATTGTTTTTTAATATTATTTATTTGTAAAGAATGATAGTAATTATATTTATTAATCATAGTAGTAGTGATGATAATAATAATTTGGGCCGTTGATAGGCCCAAAAAGGAAATAAGAAAAATAAATAAATAAAGATCTGAAATTTACCAAAATCGAGTGGGCTTCGAATGGCCCAAGAGAACAAAAATTTAAATGGGCCTCCAATTAGGCTCAGACAAAATGGGTGTATACAGTTGCCCCTCTTTGTTCGTGGCTTGTGTAGCAAGGAACGTACAAAGACATAGACACCTAACCACTATCAAATCCCACTCAACATCGCAGTAAAAGGAATAACATATTTTTACAATTACCAAAATTGAAACAGATCAAAACATATTGCATTATCCAAAACTAGAAAAGTAGCTACCAAACCATCAAAACATGAAAAGTGAAACAAGATAGACCTCACAACCAAATCTTCGAAATGAGAATGTAGAAGAAATGTAAATAGACCTTATACATGTGCCTTCATATACAATGCAATGAAAAGTAAATGGTCCTCCACACCTGGGCCTCTAAATGCTCTAAATGCAATAAAGAGTGAATGGATCTCCACACCTAGGCCTCTAAATGTAATGAAGAGTAAATGGACCTCCACACCTGGGCCTCTAAATGCAATGAAAAGTGAATGGACCTCCACACCTGGGCCTCTCAATGAAATGAAAAGTGAATGGACCTCCACACCTAGGTCTCTAAATGCAATGAAAAGTGAAATGAACATCCACACTTGGGCCTCTAAATGCAATGAAAAGAAAATGGGTCTCCACACCTAGGCCTCTAAATGCAATAAATGTTTTCCTTTCTTCCTTTCTTGAAATTTTCATAAAAGGTAACGATTTTGAGAATCAAGTTTTTAGGTTGAAAAAGACCAAATCCCTATCCACACACAACAAATCATGAAAATCAAATTCCATGGGATATCACCTTAACAAATTTCAAAATGATTTTATGACTCGTAAATTAAATTCTTAAATGATAATTCACTTAACAAACTTGGTACAACAGATTTCAATAAATCCACCCTTGAAACATAAATTTCTTGCATCGAGAGTCAACTCATTAATTCTCGTGAAGCTGAATTTCCTTTTCCTGACTTTGGACTGTTTTGACTGTGAACACTGTACCATGCTCTTTTGCAAAATTGCATCTTAATATAGTTCCTTTCTCTTGCTCTCTCTTTACTTTTTGGTTTTTTTTTGTTTTCTTTTTTTTCTTTTTTTCTTGATTTAAGAAAAATCATATTTCTATAGACTCTTACATTCTCCAAGTAGATTAATTCCCTAATTTAAACCAGTCATGAGCAATTAGAGATGGACTTGTTCCAAGGTTATAGTGTTGGCTCGAGTTTGGGTGCCAAAGAAAGGGCTAAAATAGGCTCAAATAGATGACTTCAGGGCTCGTACCGAAAGATGAAATTCTTCTAGAAATTTTCATTATGCTCTAGGGCATCTCATATCTTTTTTTTTCTTTTTGTTTTTTTTAGAAATCTCTCTAGACTGCTCATTTCTAGGTTTTCACCCTAGAGTTCATCTTCCTCATTTATGCTCTTGAATACGTCAAAATTTCCCAGGGATTAACTTATTGATTTGAACAAATATATTCGATCAAAATGGTCTTTTAAGGGTTGTAATGTGGTTTGAGGGTTAAGGGTCAACCAGAGAAAGGTTTTCCATTCTAGAATATATATTATATGAAAAAGTATAAAAGCCATGAGTAGTTATTTTGAATTTTTGATTACTCCTTCCATCTTTCAATCACTTTTCTTTGCTCTTAATCCTTCTTATTTCCTTCTTTTTTTGTTTCTTATTCGTTTTCCTTATTTCTTCTTTTTTTCTTTTTTCGAAGTGAGATCAAGAATTTAGAATTTTGCTTTCATTTTTCATGATCTTTCTTGTCAATCCATGATGTTTGATGGATGACTTTAATTAGGGTTCAGAAAGAAAATACATCAAGCTCAAAATGGGGTATCAAGGGATATAATTTTCTCCAAGTGACGGGGAGAAATAAAGGATGCCATTTATCATTTCAAAATATAGTTAATCTCATCATAAAGGTCATTCCTGGGAATGGGCCCTGCTGGAACTCCGGTACCCCCATGGCGCAGCGACAATTAATAATAAAAAAATAATTTCGGCGATCCAACCCATGGATCAATGTGCGAGGAATGAATCGGGGTGAAATAATGGTTTCAAAATTACCGTAATTTCAATCTGAGTAGACAGCGACGCCTCAGCAATGAGAACTCTGATCTACTATCTAACCAAGCCGCAACCTTTAATGATTTCAGCCTCTACGTAATCCACCCAATTTGACAATGAATGGAAGAAAATCTCCAAAACTGTTTTGGAGAAAGCTTTGCTTGACGGCTGCTAGACCTATACGTAATCTTTTTATTAGGGTTTTTTTTATTTGGCATATATATTTTTATCCGAACATAATAATCATAATTAAAATAAATATAATAATGTTTTCTTAACCGAAAATTATAACTACATTAATTATAACAAAGATTTCGGTAAACTATATTTATTTAAATTTATATACGAAACAAATTCATATATATTAATAGAACTGTGTTCTCATTATGTGTACAGCATTCTTGTACATATAATATGTTCGATATTTGATTGCCCAATTAAATTAATTCAATAATTAATTTAATATGTTCGATATTTGATTGCTAAATTAAATTAATTCTATGTGACAACCAAACACAATACCAACTATGTTTTATTCCGCTCATTTCAACCATAGGGTGTGACCCTGTAGGTTCTTGTAACGTTAGCAGTAATACTAGAACGATTCTAATCTTACAAACAATTAGTGGCATCTAGCAATGCATCATTGCTACCTAAGTTACAAGAAGTCATGATTCGACATAACCTTTTGTGATTAACCTTTCATGCATTAATCCTTAAGTCCTTTTATCTCTGGAATGGACACAAGTCATGGAATAGTCACACATGCATAGTCCATCCCATGTTCCTTGATATCTTGAGTAGACTATGACATATAAATAAGTATGACATCTCACATCAACTTATTTGAGCATGGCCATGCATTTCTAGTCTCACTCAATCAAGTGGCCTAAGATATTACTCTCATTATGTAGGAGGGACTTATCATATATTGATCAACCATATCCCTCTACATAGATTGTGGTATAACCAACATCAGCCTTTATAGAACAAGCAGTTACGGTGTACGTTTGACTGTATCAAAATATACAACTCACGAATTTGGGATAATGATGATCTCAAGTCCGAGGATCATATACATATTAATCACTATAAGTAATGTTGTGAAAATTACATAATAATCCAAGAAACATACTCATAGCGGGTCAGTCCAATATGTTGTTCTCTAACACACATATTCATGCATTGATTTTGACACTCCATATCAGTGACAACTCTTTATCATCAATCAACTACATGTTAGCCTTAATGCATTATTTTTGTCCTAGCCAACAATAATACTTGACTAAGGACCTTTTAAGAATAATCATATTATTCTCAGGACATTATTATAAAAATAGTTTATTTATACACACAGAAAAGAAACTGAAATAAAAATGGTAACGCCTTATATTAATAAACATGATAAATCAAGTATGTTATTACAACTATCTCATGATTGATCTTTGGGCATACTCTTACAATCTCCCACTAGCACTAAGACCAATCACTCATATATCTAATACCAAGCGACTTAGTGTGACGATCATGCTTCTGTTGTGTCAGAGGCTTGGTTAGGGAATCAGCAATGTTATCATCTGTAGGTACTCTGCATATCTCTACATCCCCTCGATCGATAATCTCTCGAATAAGATGGTAGCGCCTAAGTATATGTTTGGATCACTGGTGAGATCTAGGTTCTTTAGCTTATGTAATGGCTCCATTGTTATCACATCAGAGTTCTATAGCATCTGATATGCTAGGCACAACCCCTAGTTCAGTAATGAACTTCTTGATCCAAATGGCTTCCTTTACTGCCTCACTGGCTGCAATATACTCGGCCTCTATTGTAAAATCGACTACTGTACTTTGCTTTGAACTCTTCCAGCTCACAGCACCACCATTAAGGCAAAACACAAAACCTAATTGTGATCGAGAATCGTCCTTGTCGGTTTGGAAGCTGGCATCAGTGTAACCTTTTACATTTAACTCTTCCTCACCTCCATATATTAGGAACGTATCCTTAGTTCTTCTTAAGTACTTAAGGGTATTCTTGACTGTGATCTACTTGGTACCTGCTCGTCATACTTAAGGCGTATGAGACATCTGGACGGGTACATAACATGGCAGACATGATAAATCTAATAGCGAAAGCATATGGAATCTTACTCATGCGTTCTCTCTCTTGTGGAGTTGAAGGACACATTTCCTTCGAGAGTGAAATACCATGTCTCATAGGTAGGAATCCTCTCTTAGATTCTTCCATACTAAACATTTTCAGTACTTTATCTATGTATGTACTTTGGCTTAGACCTAGTAGTCGTCTTGATCTATCTCTATAGATCTTGACTCCTAAGATGTAAGCGGCTTCGCCCAAGTCCTTAATAGAAAAATAACTTCCTAACTAAGTCTTAATAGACTGCAAGGTAGGTATGTCATTTCTCATGATAAGTATGTCATCCACATACAATACCAATAATGTGATAGTGCTCCCACTAAATTTCTTATAAACACATGGCTCATCTTCATTTTTGATAAAACCAAACTCTTTGATTGCATCGTTAAAATGAAGATTCCAACTTCGAGAAGCTTGCTTTAATCCATAAATGGATCTTTGCAGCTTACATATCTTTCCAGCGTCCTTTGGATTGACAAAACCTTCAGGTTGTGTCATGTACACATCCTCTTCAAGTTTCCCGTTAAGGAAAGCTGTTTTGACGTCCATCTACCAGATTTCATAATCATGAAATGTAGCTATGGCGAGCAAGATCCTGATGGATTTAAACATATTTACAGGAGAAAAAGTTTCACCATAGTCAACACCATGAATTTGGCGAAAACCTTTAGTGACTAATCGCCCCTTGTATGTTTGTACATTACCATCCATGTCGGTTTTCTTTTTGAAACCCCACTTGCACCCTATAGGTTTAACCCCTTTGAGTGGGTCAACCAAAGTCCATACTTGGTTTTCATACATGGAATCCATCTCAGATCTCATGGCCTCAAGCTATTTCTCAGAGTTTGGGCTCGTCACCGCTTCTTGATAAGTCCTAGGCTCATCTTGATATATAAGAAGAACGTCACCATGTATTGTAATGAGAAATCCATATCTCTCAGATGCATGGCGTTCTCTTAAAGATCTGCGCGGTGGTTGTGTTTCTACAGCAGTTACTTGTTCCTCAATTTCATGTGGAATTTGTGTTGTTCTATCTCTGGTTCAGTGGTATCTTGTGATTCTCGAATTTCTTCAAGTTCAATCTTTTTCCCACTTCCGTTTCTAGAAATAAATTCTCTCTCTAAGAAGACACCAGTCTGAGCAACAAACATTTTGTTCTCAGTGGGATTAAAGAAATAATATCCTTTGGTTTCTTTCGGATACCCCACAAAAATACACCTTTCATATTTGGGTTCAAGCTTAGTAGACGTCTGACATTTAACATAAGCTTCGCAACCCCAAACTTTCATGAAAGACATACTGGGGCGTTTCCTAGTCCACATCTCATATGGCGTCCTTTGAACCGATTTAGATGGAACATGATTTAGTGTGAAAGCAGCTGTCTCAAGTGCATGTCCCCAAAAGGAAGTCGGTAGATCGGCATGACTCATCATGGATCGAACCATGTCTAACAGAGTTCGATTTCTTCTCTCAGAAACTTCATTCTATTGAGGAGTACCAGGAGGAGTAAGTTGTGAGACAATCCCACATTCCTTCAAAAGATCATCAAACTCTAGGCTCAAATACTCTCCACCTCGATCAGATCGAAGTTCTTGATAGATTTGCCTAGTTGATTTTGTACTTCATTTTTGAATTCCTTAAACTTTTCAAGGGACTCAGACTTATGGCGCATGAGATAAACATACCCATATCTACTGAAATCATCAGTGAAAGTAATGAAGCAGTGAAATCCACCTCTAGCCTGTGTATTTATTGGTCGACGTACATCAGAATGTATTAGGCCCAATAAATCACTAGCTCGTTCACTTTTACCAGTAAAAGGAAATTTAGTCATTTTTTCCAATAAGCAAGATTCACATACTTCAAATTGTTCAAAAACAAATAAATCCAAGAGACGACCTTTATGGAGTTTCGATATGCGTTTCTCACTTACGTGGCCCTTATGACAATGCCATAGATAAGTTTGGTTTGAGCCATTTATTTTAGATCTTTTAGTATTTATGTTGTAAATGGGATTCATTTGATCTAAAATATAGAGGCCATTAATTAATTGTGCCAAACCATAGAAAACATTATTGAGATAAAAGGAACAACAATTATTCTTAATAATTATCTCAAAACCAATTTTGTCTAAATAAGAAATTGCAATAATGTTTTTAGTCAAACAAGGCACAAAATAACAATCCTCTAAACATAAATCAAATCCACTAGGTAAAGATAAAGTATATGTTCCCACAGCTAATGCAGTAACTTTTGCTCCATTTCCAACTCGCAGGTCCACATCTCCTCTAGCCAAAGTCCTACTCCTTTGTAGTCCTTGTATAGAAGTACAAATATGAGAACCACAACTAGTATCTAATACCCAAGAAGTAGTAGTTGATAAATTAATATCAATAACATAAATACCTGAAGCAGACGTTCCGCTTGTTTTGGCCTTCATGACTTCCTCAAGATAGATAGGGTAGTTTCGCTTTCAATGTCCAGTCACACCACAATGAAAGCAGTTTCCTTCCTTAGACACCCCACCTTAAGGTTTCAGTGCAGTCTTTCCTTTTCCAAGCTTGGGCCTACCTTTGCCCATAGGCTTTGTCTGAACTTTGGCCTTTTCCCTTGCCCTTGTTGTTACGGACCATCAATATGGGTTTAGGCCCAACCTTTTTCATGTTGCCTTTAACAGTTCGTAACATACTGAGCAACTGTGGCAGAGTCTTGTCAATTTCATTCATATTGAAATTGAGGACAAACTGGCTGTAGCTATCCTGCAACGATTGTAGAATAACATCAGTGGCCAACTCTTGACTCAATGGAAAGCCAAGCTTAGACAGGCTTTCAATATAGCCAATCATCTTAAGGACATGAGGTCCTACTGGACTTCCTTCAGCCAGCTTACATTGGAATAGGGCCTTAGAGGTATCGAACCTCTCTTACCGTGCTTGCCTCTAATAAAGTTTTTTCAGGTGCTCTATCATATCATAAGCAACCATGTCCTCATGTTGCTTCTGAAGCTTAGGATTCATAGTGGCAAGCATAAGACATCCAACGTCTACCATGTCATCGAGATGCTTCCTGTAAGCATCTTTATTAGCCCTCGAGGCATTAGCAGGCGGTTCATTAGGAAGTGGTTGTTCAATGACATATAATTTTTGTTCCTGTTTGAGGACAATTCTCAAGTTACGGAACCAGTCAAAAAAGTTCAAACCATTCAATTTGTTGTTATGGATCCATATTTCACCTCCTCTTAAGTCAGCTTTGGCTTTACTCTCAAGATTATGGTTATTTAGGTAAGCAACACGTGCTAATTACATCATATGTAATTCCTAATGTTTGGTGAACAACTCTTGTTCTAAACATCTTATGATTTATCCAAATTATTTGCCTCTAGGTTTCTAATCCTATTAGAGTCACCTAGTTAAGTCATTAACCAATTTTTAACCAGGGAATGTCACTTGTTTATTCTTCGCGTTTAACCAAGATAAATGCTAGTACTTCGCTTTGGCAAAGCCTACACATTGATCGAGGCCTTAACGAGGGAAAAATTGGAAGGCTATATTGACTTAATATTTTAATGGAGGGATTTTATTAAGGTTGTTGCATCTCACCAATTATGGTCTACTTTAGTCCATTTAGTCTTTTAAATGATCTCATCAATTAATGAGGTTGATTATTATCAAATTTTAATATATTAAAATTTGGCATGCTTTAGACATCCATAGCATCTCATACATGAATAAATAAAAGGAATAAATAAATGCAATAGTTATAGCCCATAAACTAAGGTGGTTCAACCAAAGCCAATGGGAGAACCAAAAGGAAACCTAAAGGTGTAAGCCGTTTCACAAGCTATTGATCCACACTAGTTGGCTCATCTTCCTTCTCGTCTAGCCCACACCAACTCTTGCAAATTACAATATGCGAAAACTTATTTTTCAAACGAGGGAGTAAGATGAGAAGAGAAATACAAGAGAATAGTAGTAAGACACGACACGTAGGCCGTATTTATAAAAATTACAACATTTTATCAAATGGGTCATCGGGCTATAACTATGCATTTCAAACACCGTACATGTCAAAAATAGCATACATAATTCAACGTTTTGCTAAGGTGAATTATAAAATATCCTTTCAACCTTTTATAGACTAAGGGTGTGGGACGGAGCCCCTGCGGTACAAACGGCATACCCCAGTCAAATGAAACCTCACGATTTGAAAACTTTTATCAACAGAATTGTGTTTTCAGGATTTTAATCCTTGAGGTTTCATACCAAAACAACCCTTGTTCCACAAAACAGTTAACTCTTACTGGAAATTGTAAATACCACAGTCGCACCATTACAGATTTCTTAACACTTAACAGTAATAACATAAAACCGAATAGGCCACAAAACCATGATTAACATTTAATCAATTACTGAAAGGAATAGTTATCCGGTTATGCTTAAACGATTTAAACAGTCGAAAACGTAATAAAATTAAAGCATGCATCTTATACAATTGCATCACCCAAGTATTTGAACCTGAGTCCATATCACACAACTGGCTCTGATGCGCCTTGCTGGAACTCCGGTACCCCTATGGCGCAGCGAAAATTAATAATAAAAAAATAATTTCAGCGATCCAACCCATGGATCCATGTGCGAGGAACGAATCCGGGTGAAATAATGGTTTCGAAATTACCGTAATTTCAATCTGAGTAGACAGCGACGCCTCAGCAATGAGAACTCTGGTCTACTATCGAACCAAGTTGAAACCTTTTATGATTCCGACCTCTACGTAATCCACCCAATTTGACAACGAACGGAAGAAAATCTCCAAAACTGTTTTGGAGAAAACTTTGCTTGACGGTTGCTAGACCTCACAAGCAAAAATACGTAATCTTTTTATTAGGGTTTTTTTAATTGGTATATATATATTTTTATCCGAACATAATAATCATAATTAAAATAAATATAAAAATGTTTTCTTAACCGAAAATTATAACTACATTAATTATAACAAAGATTTTGGTAAACTATATTTATTTGAATTTATATACGAACCAAATTCATATATATTAATAGAACTATGTTCTCATTATGTGTACAACATTCTTGTACATATAATATGTTCGATATTTGATTGCCAATTAAATTAATTCTATAATTAATTTAATATGTTCAATATTTGATTGCTGAATTAAATTAATTTTATGTGACAACCAAACACAATACCAACTATGTTTTATTCCGCTCATTTCAACCATAGGGTGTGACCCTGTAGGTTCTTGTAACGTTAGCAGTAATACTAGAACGATTCTAATGTTACAAACAATTAATGGCATCTAGCAATGCATCATTGCTACCTAAGTTACAAGAGTCATGATTTGACATAACCTTTTGTGATTAACCTTTCATGCATTAATCCTTAAGTCCTTTTATCTCTGGAATTGACACAGGTCATAGAATGGTCACACATGCATAGTCCATCCCATGCTCCTTGATATCTTGAGTAGACTATGACATATAAATAAGTATGACATCTCACATCAACTTATTTGAGCATGGCCATGCATTTCTAGTCTCACTCAATCAAGTGGCCTAAGATATTACTCTCATTATGTAGGAGGGACTTATCATATATTGATCAACCATATCCCTCTACATAGATTGTGGTATAACCAACATCAGCCTTTATAGAACAAGCAGTTACGGTGTACGTTTGACTGTATCAAAATATACAACTCACGAATTTGGGATAATGATGATCTCAAGTCCGAGGATCATATACATATTAATCACTATAAGTAATGTTGTGAAAATTACATAATAATCCAAGAAACATACTCATAGCGGGTCAGTCCAATATGTTGTTCTCTAACACACATATTCATGCATTGATTTTGACACCACATATCAATGACAACTCTTTATCATCAATCAACAACATGTTTGCCTTAATGCATTATTTTTGTCCTAGCCAACAATAATACTTGAATAAGGACCTTTTAAGAATAATCATATTATTTATACATACAAAAAAGAAACTGAAATAATAATGGTAACGCCTTATATTAATAAACATGATAAATCAAGTATGTTATTACAACCATCTCATGATTGATCTTTGGGCATACTCTTACACGCCCATCTTTTCAATTTGAATTGTGCATAATCTCATATTTGTCTCACAATGTTTTAAAATCATTGATCTATACCCAAAACCTCACAAATTATCCTCCAACGTGGAGGGTGATCCTTCAACAAAGGTCAATTTTGAACAAACAAGATGCCCCAAAGTGGTTAAAAAAAGATTGAAATTTTCTTCAAGTGAATGATATTTAAAAAATTTCATTCATCACTTTGAACATGGCCAACTTATTAAGTAACTAACCTTAAGGAGAATGCAAGATTCCAAGGTAAAATGTAACCTCAAAAGTGATGCACAAATAAATGCAAAATAGAAAAAGCCAATATTACTTAATGTGAATAACTCTTTAAGAATAGTCAAGCTTAGTTTTTAAGTAAAGTATTTTTTCACTACATCAGAATTTATAGGGTTCAACATCTTGTCTCCGTCCATTTCGGTGAAAATCAATGCTCCACCAGAGAAAGCTTTCTTCAACATATACGGTCTATCCCATTTTGGCGTCCATTTTTCCCAATGATCATGAACATATTGTAGAATCTTCTTCAGTACCAAATCCTCTTTTCTGAACTGCCTTAGTCATATCGCCTTGTTATATGCCTTCATCATTCTTTGCTGATACAACTGGCCATGACTAAAGCTTCTAATCTCTTTTCCTTAATTAAATTCAACTGCTCGTATCTTTCTTGCACCTATTCAGCCTCCTCTAGTCACACCTCCCTCAACACTCGTAGAGATGGGATTTAAACCTCGATAGGTAAAATGACCTTCATGTCATACACTAATGAAAATAGAGTACCTCTAGTCGAAGTCCTAACTGACGTGTGATATGCGTGGAGAGCAAAAGGGAGTTTCTCATGCCAATCCCTAAACGTTTCTATTATCTTGGAAATGATCTTCTTGATATTCCTGTTTGCGGCCTTGACTGCCCCATTCATTTTTGGACGATATGGCACAGAATTGTGATGCTTGATCTTTAATTATGCGCAAACCTCTTCTCTCAAGGCATTCTTCAAGTTCTTGGCATTGTTTGAGATGATTCTTTCTAGTAAACCATACCGACAAATGACCTCTTTTTAAAAAAAATTACAGATCACTGATCGAGTTACATTGACATATGAAGTGGCTTCAACTAACTTGGTGAAATAATCAATCACTACAAAGATGAAGCGATGCTCGTTTACTACTTTCGATGAGATGAGGCCAATGACATCCATGCCTAACATTCAGAACGGCTAAAGAGGTGCCAAGACATGAAGATTGGTAGGAGGAATGTTAATATTGTCTGCATAAATCTGGCATTTATGACATTTTTTAGCTTAATTTAAATAATCTTGTTCCAACATCAAATAGAAATATCAAACCCTCATGATTTTCCTTACCTTCATATGTCCATTACTATATGATCCATATACCCCATCATGGATTTTCTTCATTATCTGATTCACCTCTTTTATGTCGACACATCTCAACAGGGTTTGGTCATATCCTCTTTTGTACAAAAACTCACCATCCAAGAAGAAACCCATAGCCAACCTCATAATAATTCGTTTATCATTTTCTAAGGCGCAACCCGAGTATTCTTGGTATTGCAAATACCGCTTAATGTCAACATACCATGGTTTCCCATCTATTCCTGATTATACTTCCACGCAGTGAGTTGGCGAGTCCTTGACCCTTAGCTATATAGCTTGCACTTCTGTTTCGAATCCTCTTTCGAGCATGACGGCTAGAGTAGCTAATGCATGTGATAACTGGTTTTCTTCTCTTAGCAAATGACAAAATTGGACATTGTCAAACTCTTTGATCAGCCCGTGCACATATGTTTGATAGTGAATCAATTTGGAATCCCATATTTCCCATTCTCTTCTTAATTGGTAAACAACTAAAGCTGAGTCACCAAAAACTTTTAAAACCCTAATCTTTTTCTCAATGGTGATCGAAAGTGCCAAAATGCATGCCTCGAATTCAACTACATTGTTCGTACAAGTGAACATTAGTTTAGCTGTAGCGGGAAAGTACTGGCCACATGGAGAGATTAGTACTACCCCAATCCCATGCCCCATCATGTTGGATGCTCCATCGAAATACACCCTTCAAATCTCTTCTTCGCACTTCGAAATTGACATGATCTCTTTTTCTGAGAAATCAAAACTCATAGGCACGTATTCCTCTTTTGCGCGATCCGCCAAAAATTTTGTGACTATGCTTCCTTTTATAGCCTTTTGGGACACGTAGACGATGTCATACTCAGACAATACCACTTACTAATGAGCGATTTTCCCTGACAATGGTGGCTTCTCGAAAATGTAAACCAGAGGGTCTAACTTTACGATGAGAAAGATGGTTTGATACAACATGTATTGCCTTAGTTGATGTGCGGTCCATTCTAAAGTGCAACACATCTTTTCTAGATGGGAATACTTGGCTTCATATTCCGTGAACTTCTTGCTCAAATAATAGATTGTGAGCTCTTTCTTGTTTGAACCATCTCGTTGCCCTAGAACAATACCTATAGCATTATTCAGCACTACCAAATACAAAATCAAAGGTCTTCCTAGCACTGGGGGAATTAAAATTGGTGGCTTAGCCAAATACTCTTTTACTTTCTCGAACGCTTTTTGATAATCTTCAATCCATTCACCATCACTATCCTTACGTAAGAGCTTGAAGATGGGATCACATTTACCCGTCAACTGTGAGATGAAACAAGACATGTAATTTAACAGTCCTAAAAAACCTTTTACCTCCATTTGAGTTTTAGAGGGTTTCAAATCTTGAATTGCTTGAACCTTGTCCGGATCTATTTTAATTCCCCGTTTACTCACTACGAAACCCAACAACTTCCCCGATTTTACCCCAAAAGTATATTTTGCTAGATTTAATCTTAATTTGTATTTCCTCAATCTTTCAAATAGTTTGCGAAGGTTTTCCACATGACTTTCCTCCTTAGCAGACTTTGCTATCATATCATCAACATAAACTTCAATCTCTTTATGCATCATGTCATGAAATAGTGTCACCATTGCTCGTTGATATGTGGCCCTAGCATTTTTTAAACCAAACAGCATGACCCTGTAACAAAAAGTTCCTCAAGTTGTGATGAATGTGGTCTTTTCCATGTCTTCCCTCTCCATTTTGATTTAATTATACCCCGAGTATCCATCCATGAAAGAGAAAACACAATGTTTAGTAGTGTAATCCACCAGTGTGTCTATGTGAGGTAACGAAAAATTATCCTTGGGGCTGGCTCGGTTCAAATCTATATAATCGACGTACATTCTGACTTTCCCATCCTTTTTAGGCATTGATACAATATTCGCCACCCACTCTAGGTATTTAGCTTCTTACAGAAATCTCGCATCAAATTCTTTTTTGACATCTTCTTTAATCTTCAATAGTATCTCAAGTTTCATCCTTCTCAACTTCTAGTATGCAGGCTTGCAATCTGATTTCAAAGGTAGCCTATGCTCCACGATATTGGTGTCCAAACCCGGCATATCTTGGTATGACCATGCAAATACATCTGAGAACTCAACAAGTAGATCCTTCAACAATTGACTTTGCTCTGGCATGAGAGTGGTTCTAATCCTAATTTCCTTTCTTAACTCATTATCACCTAGATTGATTAAATTTGTTCCCTCTAAGTGGGGTTCTATAAGCTTCTTTTCTTGTTCAACTAGCCTCAAAAACTCATCTGGTACAACTTCCTCCTAATCCGTCCCATGATTCTTATAATGAACATAATTATAAGAATTTGATTCAAAGATATCATTCAGATCATTTATTAATTCATGAGGTATATCCCTAAAATAATTATGAGAATGTATATTGGTATATGAATGAATAAAAGTGACTAGGGACATGATCCAAATCTGATTTCATTAAAGAGAAAATAGTTTTACATGGATTTTTTAAGGAAATTAAATTAATTAAACGATATTAAACTTTGATATAAAAACTCTTAAAAATGATTATATCTCAAAGGACTCAAGGATAGCAGGTAACAGTATGATCTGCTAGTTGTCCAAGGTGGAAGGGTAGTAGCGAACCTAGTCTCTTGACATCGGCACCCTATCGCCAATCATGTTTAGAACCACTACATCTCCATTAATCATTAACTTAACCGGGGTCCTTTCCTGGTGCTCGAATCCCACTGAGTAAAAGATCTCAGATAGTGGAGGACAAATCAAAGGAGGTTCCACCACCTTCTTTCTAGCCACGTAGGCCAACCTCTTTGTTCTCTGCTCTTTACACATCCTCTTGACATCCTCCCTTGTAGGCTTATATCCCAACCCTCTAGTATCCTTCTGAGTGGGAACAAAAATGAGTTTTGATATACCTTGTAGGTATTTTCCCAAACCTAAGTAGATTTTCCTACCCTTCCTTACTGTTTGGGAAAATAACATGTTCACTATTTGTGGCACATGAGGCTTAAGGGCTTACAATCCCTCTACCACATAAGATCCAGTGGCAACCTCAAAGGTCTGGAAAGAACTCTTTATTGTATCATCATCCACTTCTATGAAAGGAGAATTTGGCAAGCTAGCTACCAACAGGTCCTCTTCACCTCGCACGATGAACGAATTTTGATCGATTACAAATTTTAATCTTTGGTGCAAGGACGATGGTACCACCCCAGCCGAATGAATCCAGGGGCATCCAATAGCATACTGTAAGAATGTGTTATATCCATCACTTGAAAACGAATAAGGAAATTAACGACTCTCACCAACAAGGGAATCTCTATTTCGCCAATCATGCTTCTTTTGGTGCCATCAAAAGCTCGCACCACTAAAGGGCTTGACGCCATGTATGAGGTGTCTACAGGTAGCTTGGACAACGCTGAAAAAGGAAAGATGTTGATTGATAACCCATTTTCGATCAAGAACCTAGGCACGAAATAGGTTTTACACTTTATTGAAATGTATAGTGCCTTATTACTTCCTATTCTATTCGGGGGTATTTCATCATCATTAAAAGATATGTAATTCAAGCCAAAATGCTCCCTGCTAGATAACTGACATTATCCACTAACACGTTGTGAGTGACATAAGCCTATTTTAGATCTAATACAAGAGCCTCCTTATGTGGCTCCGAGTTTAAAAGGAGTGACAGTAGAGAAATTCTTGCTGGTGTTTTGTTCAACTGCTCGACCAAGCTATACTCGCTATGCTTTATCAGATACAAAAATTTGTTAACTTCATTATTCTCGACTTCTTCTTTTTAGTCCTCCCTCATTTCCTTATCGGCTTCTTTATCGTCAATTTCTAGTTTATTTTCTGAAATCACTTCCTTACCACAGGGTTTTTTCCTCACTGTGTTTGGCTTGTAACAACCCCCACTTCAAGTTACGCCATTGAGTTTTGAGATGTTCGAGGCATCAAATCCAACCACCCCGTAATCATATCTCTAAAGAACTCGTTGGTTATCTCCACACATAAAAGGGTCGGGAACCTTGATGACCAACACATCATCCTGTATGGCCTTTGAGGTAGACTCTTTTTTAATAGGGGTTTTCTTTCCATATACAATGGTAATAGGTTTAGCATCTAACGTGTTTATCTCATTGGTCTTAACACCCTCCCATATCTCTAGCTAGAAAGAATCTAAGAGAAACTATATATGCTTCCTAAACGTTGGGCAAACTTGGATAGAGTGTCCTTGAGCTCTTTGGTGGAATTTGCAGATTTATTCCATATCAATTCCCATTACAGACCTAGGTGGCTTGGCGTGAATTAGATTTGACTTCTTCAAGATGTCGAAGAGTCGTTCAAGCGGGGTTGTGATTTCTTCCACTTTTCTATTTTGAATGCTCTTTTCTTCTGTTATAGCATTAATTGTTTGATTGTGGATTTGTAACGAATTCATGTTAACATCTGATGTATTCTCTTGCTGGAAATTTATCTCCTTCTCTTATGAGATCTTACATATTATATTTTAGCACTAAGCAGGTCTTGATGGTATGACCTAGATTGCTAGAGTGATACTCACATCGAGCATTGGCATCATACCACTTTGGAAATGGCTATTGCATTGGTTCCTTGTGTATAGGTACAAGGAGGTGCTTCTCCACTAAAATTGGAAAAATTTTTGCGTAGGAGATGAGAATTGGATCAAACACAGGCCTTTCCCGTGGTGGCCTTAATGGAGCTTGGGTTTGTGGGGACCGAGTTGGCATAGTTAACATGGGAGGATTAGTAATTGGTACATGTGAATGATACATAAATGGTGAAGCATTGATAGCATTTACAGCCGGTATTAGGGGTGTTGAGGTATTGGGCTCAGGTATAGAAAGTAAGAGTATGGGTATTCATCTAGTATGATTGTTTGTATTTCTACTTCCTTTTTCTTCCCAGCAATAACTCTCTTCGCACTCAAAGGATAATATATTTTTCCTGACTTCAATGCATTCTCTATCATTTCTTCGGATAATACCATATCCGTAAAATTCTTAGAGGTATTTCCTACCATCCTATCGTAGTATATGCCTTTTAACATACCAACGAACGGAACAGTGGTCTCCTTTTCTGTGAGCGGGGACTGTACTTGCGATGCCAAATCCCTCCACCATTGTGCATATTCCTTAAAACTCTCATTTGACTTCTTTTCAATGTTCTGTAGAGTCAGGCAGTCTAGGGCCATGTCTACAATATGTTTGTATTGAGTAATAAATGCCCGTGCAAGCTCTCCCCAAGTTTGAATCCAACTCCTGTCTAACTGTACATACCAGTGAGCCGTAAGTCTGGTTAGACTATCTTGAAATATGTGCATTAGTAGTTTCTCATCTTTGGAGTAAGCAAACATTTTCTTACAATATATGGCGATATGAGTAATGCGGCAACTACTACCATTGAATTTTTCAAAGTCAGGAACTTTGAATTTTGGTGGGACGAACACATCGAGTACCAGACACAAGCCTTCTGCTTCTACAGATCCAAAGGTGTCTACTCCTTCGATGGATTTCAAACGTTTCTCAGTTAGGCTAAATTTATGAGCTTCTTCATCCACAATCAACTTTCCCTTATCCACTTCTCTCAGCTCCTCGCTTGCAAGCAACTTGTTTACTCTTGGGATTTGAATGGTCACACATGATGCTTGAAGTGGTAATCTTCACGATATACCCCTGTATCACTGCAAAAAGGGATTGGATTCTCCAAAGTGTCGCTTCCTTCTTCTACCTTGGCCTTGTCTTTGACCATTGTAGTCATCATATTCATCATCCTTTCCATCTGTTCCTCCAGTTTGGCAGTGCGTGCTAATTCTTCTTCCGTCATCTTCTTGGCTTTTGAGTAGGTGTTATATCGGTGAGCTATCCTTGGTCCTTTTTCAAATGACATTTATTTCCAAAGCTAGAAAATTATTTGGATTTTTTATTAAAAAATGTTCTTTTTTCTAAATAATGTTTCTGAATAAACAAATGAGTCAATGAGTCAATGAATGGATGAATTAATTATTGAAATTGGCACACATTGTCGTAAATATACTCAAATATAAACATTTTCTTTCATAGAAGGTTCGAAAACTGTTCGGCTTAAAAAGTTTTTTTTTCATTTTTCATTCATACTTAAAAGAAAATCCTAATCGATCCTATTGCAATAGGGTAAATCTCTACTTGCCGTTCTTCTTCCTCCTCCTCATGAGCTTGATGAACTTTTGGTAATGTGCCTGAGCCACCTCCAAAATTTTCATTGCAGGCTTGTTCTTAGTCACAAAAGGGGTAGATTTTTTTTGAGTTCATCAATTTTTTCACATATGTCTTCGGCTTACTGAGCGAAAACCTGACCTTCCCTGTGGATTGTTGCAAACACCTCTTGTTTGCTTACTGCCATTTGTTCCACTACGATAAAATACTTCGCAAGCTCCATATATTCTTTCATGACCTCTTTATTTTGTTCTTCTTTTGTCTTTAATTCTTTAGTCAGACAACAAATTTCCTCCTCTAGCACCTCAATTTCAACAGTTTTCTCATTAGACACCCTTCTCCAAGTTCACTCTTGTTCTCACGCTTTCTGGAGTTTATTAGCCTGCAGACTCGGATCCACCTCCAACCTCTGAATCTGAGCAAACAAGTTAGATATTTATCATTGACGTCGTTCTAAATGTATTCTTAGTTCTTCCTCTCTTCCCTTCAAGTCTAACCAGTGTTGCTGCTATTGTCTCATGATTTCTTCGTCCTTTTCTTTTACACATGCCTGATGCTGCTCTCATTATTGTCTGACCTCATGTCTAATCATGTATCTTTTTTGTTAGCTTGGCTACTTCATCTAAGACCTTCCTTTTTCCTCGAAAATCGACGTTCCGCTTCTAATATGTCCTTAGAGGATCTTTAAAGTCATAGTGGAGAAGTTAGAATATTCCTCGATAGTCGGTACCATATCCACTTCATTAAATGTAAAACACCTATAAGTGGGATCCTAAAAACGTACCATAGCCTTCAACAGGGTATTATCCAGTTTAATGAACAGAAGCTGTGCTACATCGCCATGCTTGTCCCAGAAGCGCGTTTTCTTAACATCGTCCCATGATTGCCATATTCCCTTTAACTCATCTTCACTATTCCTGCTATAGTCTATGCGGACTATCTGAGGTAGGCTAAAGTCAAAACTAGCTATTTGGCAATCGTCTTCTCTACTCTGAGTATCATCTAACATTCTCGCTATTATCCCTATATTTTCTACCACATGCCAAACAATTGAATCTTCTCAAAGTGTTTTCATGTCAAATATAGATGCAACACTGTGCCCTGAGCATTTAAACGATGCATGAATTATGCCATGGAGAGACACAGACACAAGAAAAACAAAGTCAGTAAAAAAATAAAATCAAATTAAAAAATACGAAATTAAATCATAAAGCATTGCGAAAAAATTCAAACACAAAACATACGAATAAATGCTCATGAGGTCCTATAAGGTATTATTACGAGGGATAAGGTGCGATTTCTATGTCTAGGCTTCATACTTAAAATGGTCATTACATGTTGGCTTACGACTAACTCTAATGCACAAGGAACCTAAGGCTTAAATACGACATCCATAGGGATACGTTTCCCTTTAAAAAGGGTTCGCCCTTGGGTGGTAAGACTTCCATAATGTACACGGTAGCATTTGCTACACGAACATCTATGTCCATCTTAACCATGGAGTAGTACTTAAACTTATGCAGTGACATATTGCCACACGAAAGCCTAAGGAAACTCCACCTAAACAAGATGGGCCTGGGCGTAGGACCGAAAGCAAGATGCAACATGAATGATAATTATAGTCGCCCCACGACGGTAGAGTCGTCATATATATTAATTAATTTCATCAATAAAAGAATAAACAAACGCATTGACATTCATATCAAAATAGGATAAGTAAATGAAATGAACAAATAAATTGATATTCAACACATATTCAACAATTTAAAACGACATTAGACAATTAAATAAATCAATGCACAAATAAATACATCTAATATGCACAAATACTAAAAAACCTAGCTCTCAATCCTAAGTAAGTCGACTCACTAACTTCCCCAGTGGAGTCACCAAGCTGTCATAATGTTGCCTACATAAGAGCATGGGGCCTAGTAAGCAAAGCTAGACACGGAGGGCCTAAATTAATGTTGAGTCGCCCTAACCAATTAGGGCTAGGTTGGTTAGCCACCTATCTTCTAAAAGTCTAGAATTAATACTACGAAAAATCCTAAAAGTCTAGACTCAATCTCATCACCAAATTTTAGGTTTGGGAGTACGATTATGTGTGGGGAAGGTTATAGCACCCCCCCTAACGCCTATCCGAGGAAAGTCCTGCGGGGTCTTAGGAGCTAGTTTTTTTTTATTTAAGCATATTAATGTCTTAATCTAGGCTAAAATCTTATGGAAACCTTAAATAAAAACTCTAAAGAAAATGTATCTAGTTTACTTGTAACTCGATTAAAATGTGTTCACCAAACTTATCTAATTTGACACTAAAATTAGAGATTTTTACTTTTAACGGGAACCCTAAAGGATACCTAAATAAATCTAGTAAAATACATTGAATTCCTAAAATTAATTCTATTTTAAAATTCTAAAAAAACCTAAAAATTACCAATAAATTAAGAGAAATATTAAAATTCATCTACAACTTATTTGATATTTTATTATTATTTTTAAAAGATTTAATTAATAACGTTGAACCTATCAAGGTCTTACGAAAATATCCTATGTCAGGTTTATGATTTATCTTACTTTAAAATTCTTGATCTAAGGTTTAAATTCGTCAAAATCCTAAAATAATATATCTTAAATAATATTTATTAGCTTTCTTAAAAAGTTTCTAAAATAAAATACTTAGAAAGACCTACTCATGATTTATAATTCACCTACAAAAATCTTTAGTTTTAATCTTGAATAAAGTCCTAAAGAATATTTACATATTAATTTAAGATTCTAATCTTATACGATGTTTAAAATTAGTTTAAAACCCTACAAAAATATCTTACATATTATTTATAATTTTTCTAGGGTAAATGGTAGATAAGATCTTAAAGACTAACCTAAATCTGAATGTAAAAACCTTATGGTTTCATTAAAATGTAACAGCCACTTAACTAACTTCATGTCAACATTTATAGGATGGAAAAACGACCTAAAGTTCCCCCTTTTAAAACGAATAGTGATAAAATAGGAAAATTAATTAAATTGGCAAAAGTTAACGAAAATGAATTAAACGAATAGAAAACTCTTTCAAAAATGGCAATAATAAAAAAGAAAACTTAAATAAATCAAATAAATAAGACATTGACATGATGACGATGATAATAACAATAATACACCTTATTCATAATAAAATAAAAGAATCAAAGTAATATAATATTAAAATGTATGTAAGGGGAATGTATAAAAAAACATAAATATAAATGGACATGAAAATAAATAAAAACGAAAGAAGAAAAAATAAAAATTATACAAGTGTGAATAAATATAAAACATTAAAATAAAATGCATAATTGACATTAAATGTATAAGGTATAAATACAAATGGAAGGGAAGGGAAGGGAAGATATAAGTGTAAATAATTTATTAAAGATGGAAACAAAATGGCATAACTTGATTTTGGGACTAAAAGATAAAAAAAAATGCGGAAGACAGTGGACTGATGCAGCAATTAATTTGCTTTTAATTTTTAAATTTCGAATTAAATCAAATGTTTGAATAAATAAAAGGCTTACGGGTGTAAATATGTCAGAGAGCGAGGACGGTACTGCAAAAAACGGGGTATTTTTTCGTAAATTTTAAAAGTAAGGGGTGGGAATAAATTACCCATTTTTGGCACCTATAAATGAAAAAAAAAACAATTCATTCTTTCATTTTAACCTCATTTTTTTCAAAAAAAAATCTTCCTCTTTCTCCTCCTCCTTCTATGTTGGTCATGGCTCCACCACCGGAGAGTCCAACTGCTCTTCGGCCTTTTGTGGTAGAGACACCGCGTACGGTGGCCAGAATTTTTTAATTTTTCATTTTCGCAAAATCAAAATTTTCTTTTAAAAAATCATTACTTTTCTTAAAAATCAAAAATTTATTTCGAAATAGTTTAAAAAGATCAAAATTTTGCTTTAAAAAATTCAAACTTTTCTTTTAAAATGACTAAAAAAACGTATTTTTATTTTAAAAATATAAACTTTATCCTTTTTTAAAGAAAGAAAAACATCATTTTTCTTAAAGATCAAATATTTTATTTTGAAATAGATGAAAACAATTAAAACTTTGTTTTAAAAATTAAAACTTTCCTTTAAAATGACTAAAAAAATATATTTTTATTTTTAAAATCCAAACTTTCTCTTTTTCTTTAAAAAAATATTATTTTTTTAAAGATCAAAGCTTTTATTTTGAAATAGTTGAAAAAAAATCACAACTTTGTTTTAAAATTTTAAAATTTTCTTTAAAATGACTAAAAACATATTTTATTTTTTTAATTCTAAACTTTCTCTTCTTTTAAAAAAATCAAAACTTTTCCCAAGCCTTGTTTAAAAAAAATCAAACCTTTATTTTAGAAAGGGGAAGGGAAAAACGAGATTTTTGGGGGCTCCTAGGGGAGGAAGACCGACGGTCCGATGACGTCTCCTTCAATGGAGCCCAAAACCCGATCCCTCATGACATTTATATGGCCAAAAAAAAGATAAAAGAAAAAAAATGAAATAGAATGCTTGTTGTTGGTTTTTTTTACCTTTTTTTTAAAGAACAAAAGTATAAAAAGCCTTTTTTTTCTTTCATTTCATTTCATGTATATATATTGTTTTTTAATATTGTTTATTTGTAAATAATGATAATAATTATATTTAATAATCATAGTAGTAGTGATGAAAATAATAATTTGGGCCATTGACAGGCCCAAAAAGGAAAGAAGAAAAATAAATAAATAAAGGTCTCAAATTTACCAAAATCGGGTGGGCTTCGAACAGCCCAAGAGAACAAAAATTTAAATGGGCCTCTAATTAGGCTCAGACAAAATGGGTGTCTACAATTGCCCCTCTTTGTTCGTGACTTGCGTAGCAAGGAACGTACAAAAACATAGACACCTAACCACTATCAAATCCCACTCAACATCGCAGTAAAAGGAATAATATATTTTTACAATTACCAAAATCGAAATAGATCAAAACATATTACATTATCCAAAACTAGAAAAGTAGCTACCAAACCATCAAAACATGAAAAGTGAAACAAGATAGACCTCAAAACCAAATCTTCGAAGTGAGAATGCAGAAGAAATGTAAATAGACCTTATACATGTGCCTTCATATACAATGCAATGAAAAGTAAATGGACCTCCACACCTAGGCCTCTAAATGCAACGAAAAGTAAATGGACCTCCACACCTATGCCTCTAAATGGACCTCCACACCGACAGGCTGATGATGTCTCCTTCATTCGAACCCAAAACCCGATCCCTCATAACATGTATATAGCCAAAAAAGATAGAAGAAGAAAAAAAGAAATAGAATAGCTTGTTGTTGTTGGGTTTTTTTTTACCTTTTTTTTAAGAAAAAAGTATGAAAAGCCTTTTTTTTTGTTCTTTCATTTCATTTCATGTATATATATTGTTTTAATCTTGTTTATTTGTAAAATATTGATAATAATGATATTTAATAATAATAGTAGCAATGATGATAATAATAATTTGGGCCCTTGACAAACCCAAAAAGGAAAGAAGAAATAAATAAAAAAATAAAAGTCTCAAATTGACCAAAATCGAGTGGGCTTTGAACGGCCCAAGAGAGAACAAAAATTTAAATGGGCCTCCAATTGGGCTCGGGAAAAATGGGTGTCTACACCCATGTTACAACAATATTATGGGTAACACGGAGTATCTCCAGTCGAGAGAATTGAATATGAGAACTAGGGACATGTGTAAAAAATAAGAAGGGTGAGACCCCAATGAGAAATCACGATTTTAGCCCGATTAAGAATCTAGGTCCGCAAGTAAATAGCTCTGAGTGCCTAAGTCATGGGTCTTAACATCTAGGTTCACGAAGTCTCTTATGAAACCCAGAGAATTTATTTTTTAACCAGAAAACCCAATTTTTATAGAAAATTTTTAAGAGATTCCATATGCTTACGCGTACAAATCTTATTAATTTCGTTCAAATTTATACAAATTTCTTCTTAAATATAGGTTAGCTAGTTACCCGAACAAATCATAAGGGACCAAGCTAAACTCAGCCATGTTAAGCGGTGCACAGTAACTCTCCATGTGTACAGAAAGGCACCCGTAGAGGCCCCGCCTCAAGGTACAAGTTGATTTGTATATGTTTTAGAACTTCTATCCAAAAATTGAAAACATTTGTTGGAAATAAAGCTCTTAAGAGTCTATCATCAGTTACATACAAGTTGTATTAGCAACTAAAATTATAAAATCAAAATTACTAATACTGTAATTAAATCAAAAATTAAAATTCTATTAAGTCTTTCGGGTTAGTGTAGCATTCGGTACCTGGACTCAGTGATCGGGTTAGGTAGAGGGTGTTACAAATTTAGTGATATCAGAGCTTCACTTTAGTTGATCCTCTTGACATAGGAAATTGTGGAATAGCCACTTTATACATGTCATGGTAACTCTAGCTTAGTCCCTCAGGCTATTATATAAGATTAACATGTATTATTGAAGTGGACGCAGATGTGCAAATTATTAAGCCGGTATTGGGTGTACTCTAGTTGAGGGAAGGTTAAGCGAGGTAGAGCATAAAAGGCGAAGAAAGAGAATAAAAAAATCTTCATTAAAAAAAGAAGGTTTTTACAATGTGTATGAACATTAACTTCCCCTTGGAGCGAATTCTCTTGGAAGCTCAAAGTTGGAAGCTTCTAAGGTTTGAGTACGACAAAGTTCCCCAAATCCCCTCCACGCCCTCTGAAATCCCTCCCAACAACCTCTTGAAAGGTTGTAAATGTCGAAGCCAAGGTTTGTACCAATAAATTGGCATAGGCAACTAAAGTTTACTTGGCTTAAATCAAGGGAACCGCGGCGGCCTGTGTGTGCAAGATCAAGTTAGCCTTTAACCTAGGCAAAAAGTCATGAATACCTTGTTAAGTCTCTGCCTTATACTTTTCCAAGGCCTCAACATTCTCCATCTGGACACGTTTCATATTAATAAGGTGTTGCTTCTCAAGGGTCTCCAACTGGTGAGCCCTCTCATCCATCTCATTTACCCGAGTTTCCAAGGATATGCATTTAGACTCCTATAGGAGGCAGACTCTGAGAACTCAACAATTTGCTGAATGAAAGTTTCATACAAATGATGTAATTGGGTAAGAGACTATTCACTAGAAAGAATGACCCTTTCAGATTCAGCTTGTTTGGTCTCGACTTCAGCACAAGCCTTCTGTAGAACCTAGCTCGAAAGGCTAATTTTTGCAGATAACATGGTAAGAGAAATCGCCAACTCAAACAGAGTGGGCCTATGAATTCCAGAAGAATGAGAGAAAGGATAAATGACCTCCTTCAATCCTGTGGATAGTATCCTGTCCTATTGTCGCTAGATGGCAAAGTGAGAGAAATGATATTGGCCCACGCTCATATGACACCACGAGGATAAGAAGGTTTGGACTTCTCCTGAAATGGGAGCATAAATGAGAGCACTGAGAGGTGAAGTGAGGGGAGATGGGGTAGTAAGAAAGGAGTCTGCAACATTGACGTATTCAACAATTGGATCAGGGGAAGGAGAAGAGGACATGTTGGGAGTCAGATGCTGGAAATGTTGCCTTGAGCATTGGAAAGGGAACCATGGATTCTTCCTCTGAAAGAATAGGTTGTTTGCCCAATTTATGATGGGACAACCTATTGTCACTGCTCTCCCCAACGCTAGGAGATCTATTTTCGAGTCTCGACCTCTTGTGGCTACTAATATCAACAAGCATTCTCGAATTAGTAACATTTACAGTTTGTTATGTGGGATCTCCTAGGTCATACATAGGTCTTGACAACTAGGTTCGCAGAATCTCTTATGAAACCTAGGGAGTTTATTTTCGAACTAGAAAACCCAATTTTCATAGAAAAATTTTCAAAGATTCCATATTCTTACACGTACAAATCTCATTAAGTTTTTTCAAACATATAAGAATTTCTGCTTGAATGCAAGTTAGCTAGTTACCTAGACAAATCACGGGGGACCAAGCCAGACTCAATGAAGTTAAGTGGTGTACAGTAGCTCTCTATGTATATAGAGGCACTCCCATAGAAGCCCCTCATCGGGGTACAAGTTGACTGTATATGTTTTAGAACTTTCATCCAAGAATTGTAAACATTTGCTGGAAATAAAGCTCTTAAGAGTCTATCACCAGTTGTGTACAAGTTGTATTAGAAATTAAAATATAAAATCTAATTTGTTAATTATGTATTAAATCAGAAATCAAAATTTTATTATGTAACGCCCCAAAATTTCTAATTTCGTTATTGTGAAAATATGACACAAATATTTATCAGCTTTAGTGGTTATGTGTTCTAGGAGTGTTTGGGAGGTCCCAAGTTCAAGCCTTCGCTTGGGCAAATTTTGGTATTTTGAATGAATTACGCCTTACTCTTATTCAGTAGGCTTTTATTTGATTGTTGGTAAAAATTTATCAGAATGGGTTTGTTGGTCTGGTGGTTAAGCGGAGTGGTAGTGTGTAGGAGGTACTGTGTTCGAGTCCCAACGCAAGCAGGGGAATTCATTTTTGTTTGAGGCGTATGGCGTGGTGGAGTTCAAATTAAACTAAATTGCTGAGTAGTTGTGTTTTAGTGGGTTAATAGGGAGTGTTTTTAAGAGATAATTGGGGAGAAGTTATCAAAATAAGATTTTCTTCTTATCAATTTTCCATTTTCTTTTTTTTCCCAACAAATTTTCTAACGTTAGACTTTTGTTTCTCTGTCATATCTTCTCCATTCTTGTTCACTTTTGGTTTTTGTTCCCCTTTGGTTGAATCTTGTTTCTTCTCTTTCCCCTCTCTTTTTGTTTCTGTATTTTTTACGAGTTATCTCTTTGGGTGCAACTTTCGACTTTATCTATTTCGATAATTGGAATTTTCCCCTTAGTTATCGTATTTCAATTAGGAAATTAACAAAGGGTTCATTTTACTCTCGTTTAGATGTTGTTCAAAGGTTTTAAGCGGATATTCCAGTGTGTGGAGACGTCTGGTTATCGGATTTAGTTTTCAAATCATCGTTGGTTTAGTTTCTCGAATTTTATGTTGGGGATATTTGGTTTGATTGACGAATCAAGTGATTAATTAAGGGATATATTGGTCAAATATAGGTTTTTGAAGGCTCGGGTTACTTTGTACAGCAAATCGATACCAGGTGTGTACCTGAAATGCAAAAATGGGATTCGGCGAAAATTCAAAATTGCTTGCTAACGAGAAATGAGATAAATGAGAGAAAATGATGCGAACAATTGTAAAGAAATGAAATAATGGTGTTATAATCTTGGAAATTAAGATTCTGCACTAAATTATTTTGGACAGCAGCAGTAGTCTAACTTTGAAAAATCATCTAAAATAGTGGAAAATGAGTTAGAGGTTGAATAAAATATGAAATTAAATTTTAGTGAGTCTAGTTTTTCATGGAAGAAATAGTGTAAGTAATGAAATTGTAAGTTATGAGATATAATAAATTTTGTGAGACAAGGTTAGAATGGTTTTGGGTTCCCCTGTTCTGAATTTGGAAAATCGTTAAAATTTGTAAAAAAAATAATTAGGGGCTTAAATATATACGTTTAAATCCTTAATGAGTCTACTTTCAAGAGAAATAAATGGAAACATCATCCAAATTTCGTACTAAGAGACAAATAATTTTTAGTAAGGAAAGTTTGAAGCTGTCAAACAACAAAATAGGGATAACTTTGAAGATTTTACTATACTTATTTGGTAAGCTATAAATTCTAAAAATTTTGTAGAAAGGTATTTGAGTCTAGTTTCGAAAACATCAAGCGGATCTTAATTTGGAATTCTGTAGCTCAAGTTATAAATAATTTAGTGACAATGACTCAAGTAGAGAGCTCTGAGTGATCATATTAGTAAATAGTGGAAACATATATGAATATTTAGCTAGCATGGGTTATATTAAAAATGGATCTAATGGCTAATGCCAATTTGGGTCGAGTGGGCCACACGGGCACACACGGGCGTGTGGGCCCATTTTTATCGAAATGTTTCTAAGGTTGCACGGGTCGCCCAAGTCGACTGTGAACCTACTGTAAGGTCGGTAAGCGTTACTTAGACCCCTAAGTATGTGAAATTGACTGAATGATATTTGTACTGAGCATGTTAATATCTGAACTGAATATATGTACTGAAATTGCATAATAGCATATCATCCATGGTATGTTGCATTGCATTGGATTGGGGTTGTTATTTGGAGGAAGTGTATTGAAAGGCTTTAATTCTAATTTACTGGCAGCTCAGCTGCAAACTACTGTTTTGTGCCGCATTCGGTACTACTTGGAGTGTAAGGATGGGTGGGTTGACTATATCCCCACATGGAGTGTAGGGTTGGACGGAGATGGTGTGTAGAGGCTGGTTGGGTAGGATTTTGCTATTGCATAACTGTTACTACTACTGATACAGTAATAGGCTAATGCCCTACTGCATTTTTAACACTGTACTAAGATAGGCTAAGGCCCAAACTGTCATTGATACTGAAAAGGGCTTAAGCCCAAGACTATTCAACTGTGCACTGTGAATACTAATTGTTTGATTGTTTCTGCGAGATTACACACTGAGTTTACGTAAACTCACCCTTTTTGTTTAATGCGTACAGGTAATCCCCAAACTTAGATGGATCGGTGCAACGGAGGACTCAGCGGTGACCACAGTAATTTTTGGACTTCATGGTTTTCAATTTACGATTTATGATTTGATTATTATTGATTATTTGGGTTGTAATTTAAGGACCCTTTGGGACTTTGGTTTTAAATTTTGAGTTTTTATTTATTTATTTTACTTTATGGATTTATACCTATTGGTCGTAGGAAATTTGGTTTTCAAAAAGTTAAAGTATTTTCTAAACGCATGATCACTTAGACTATTTTATTAAAGCTTCTACAACGAGGGATGTTTCAAAACAAATGTTTTAAATGAATAAAGACGACTTCCTAAGTTCTAACAAAGGTTTACTAAAGATAACAACATGGAATGTTTTCATCGTAACAACGAGGTTTCAAAAACACTATCGTGTGAAATTTCCAGATACGGGCATAATGTCTAGGCTGGGTTTGGGATGTTACATACTAAGTCCTTCAAGTTAGTGTAACATCCAGTACTTGGATCCAATAATTGGGTCAAGTAGAGGTTGTTATAGGACTAAATTGAAAAAACTTCAAAAATTAGAAATGACACCTCTAGGTGAACATCTAGATAACTGAGATCGAAAGGAGATCCTATTGAGCACCAATTTGGTCGTTTCAAGTTAGTTTGGTGAGGTCAAGAGATCAACTAGACTAAATCGTCTAATTTCGTAAAATGGTGACCGAGAGATAAAATTGAGCCAATTAGAAGTTTAAGCCTTTTAGATCCTTAATCCAAATAATAATGAGCAACATGGAATTCAACCAACCGTTTTTGTTTATTAAATTATTAATTTCTTAATTTTGACTATTTTAAAATTTTTTCCTTTTTAGTTTTAGGTGGTCAATTAGTGTAATTTACCCTTGATTATGATTTTTCGTAATACAGTACTTAGCGAGTAGTTAGATAGACTTCTTGGTTGCATGCTTGTTGCTTAAGAATCACTTTATTCCCGAACTTTCTTGGGTTCGATCCTCGGAATACATGGGTGTTCCATTGTAACACTACAAATATTACAATTCGATCTGTCACACTTGCAGTACACTGCTAGGTTTTTATTCTTATTTGTGTTGATTCTTAGCCCCGGCACACGCAAGCCAGGGTGCGGTCATGGTGGTTGATGAAATAGTAAATGTAGTCAAAATCACATATGAGGACAATCTTACAGATCAATTTACCAAGACTTTGGTGGCTAAGAGTTCTGAAAAACATGTTGAAGGTGTAGGAATATGAAATATGACTCATCTACTTCACTAGGGCAAGTTGAAGATTGTTAGGATCTAGTGTCCTAAGTGTTTTTTATTCATCATTTGTACTTGTAATTTTTCGAACAGATTGGTTTAATAAAATTCCATTATTCACATTAATATCATTTTTATTTTTCCTCAATGCGATTTGAATGAAAACAAATATTAGTTCATTGATTGCCTAATGTTTAACTAATAATAGGCTGGATTATGTGGTTGTGGTGTAATATGAGAAGGCTACTTTTTTAGTAGGTAGTCTAAAAGGTCCATAGTGTGATGAATCAAAATTGAGCATGTAACACCCTTTACCTGACCCAATCATTGAGTCTGAGCTATAGGATGCCATATTTATTATCAGAGTAACCACAACCATTGACAACACAATTTAACCATTTCAGCATGCTGACAAGTATAAAATACATTCACAATATGCTATTTAATCATTTTTTGTTCTTATACGAGCTTACAAAAGCACCTTTGCTGACCTGAGGTCAAATCGGAATCAAATTGTGAAACTTTCAAACTATCAGGTTGACGTGGCGACTTTAGGGTTCTAGGTCGCAACGTAACACATTGACTTCCCTCGTCCAAATGCGAAGGATATCACGTTGCGGCCTTATCAAAACAATGAGTGTCCTCAGGACTTCAGAAAACTTGAGGTCGCGATTCCACTCTTTGTCGATTCAAGTCACAATGTTGGGAACTCGTCATCATGATGATACCTCCTGTTTGCACAATAACCTATTTGGTACACATTCAAACCTTACAACCTAAATCTTATTGTCATATAATGGTTTATCCCAATTCAAAAAGTTACCACATTTTGCAAATTTGAGTACATAAGACCTATGCAAATTTTGAAATCAAAGAATTCAAATGGCATTAAACATATGATAATGAACTAAACATAAACTAGGCATTTTCCAATCTTAACATACAAATCAACCTTAACATTCATCACATGGATGATCATCACTTAAAGAGAGACCATATATGCATGCCACAATATTAAGTACCAAAATGAACATACTCGTTACATTTTGTTGATAATTTGATATCTGCACTGACCTGGCTTTGAGATTTTCGACGTTTAGGAATCTGATGGGTGTCGAATCCACCAATATAAACCTACACCTAATTTTCCAAATTTAAGTAGTATAGGGAGTAGGGTCGATCCCTCAGAGACTAGGTTTACTGCAAATTGTTGCTCTCTTGACCAGATTTATGTCGGGGCAGTTGTCGTGCCCAAGAAATTTGGGGGAGGATAAAATCGAAAACCTGGAACCTGAAATAAATAAATAAAATGCGTAAAAAGTAAAAGCTGAAAATAAATAATAAAAAGCAGTTAAATAAATCTGAAGAAAAATTAATTAAAATAAGCTCAGCTTTAGGCACGGATTTTTCCTCGTCTTTGAACCGATCCTCGAAATTAGATGAACTCCTCTTTTCCAATAAGCTAGTTATAGCTACCAAGGACTCCTTGGACACCAACTCTTTCTTGTGTAAATTAGTTATGGAACATCTAATAACTAACCCTTACCGATCGAACAACCACGAAACGTTCGTGATTTAGAACTCCGGCAACTTTGCGTTCTAGAAGAGCCTAGCTCGAACCAATGCCCTCAATCGCGTGGGACATTTAAATCCGGTTACTACTTCCCTTGACGGAACCAAACAGCAATCTCCACTTGGCACGCCAATGTGTTCACAGAAAACCAATTAGAAACGTTCCTTTCGGAATTCCAACTGTACGTCTAACCACACTAAATCAAACGACGTCTTTTTTGACTTAATGTTGATCTGACTTTGTGAGTTGACAAAATCATACTCTTAATCCGAAGAAATAATAAGTACTGGAATTTAGGAGTTAATTTGCTCGGGTGAGTAACTCACGGGTTTTGACAAGGCTAATTCCGGCCTAAAGCTAAAATGGATACTTAATAAAAAAAACTTGGTAATTAAAAACTTGATTAATGACTTGATTCAAGACTTGATGATAAAATGAACAAAGTAGTCCACTATTTATACTAGTGGCTTTGCTAAATTAAGAGCCAACTAGTATAGAAAATCAAGGAATAAAATATTAAAAATCCCTACATAATCTCCCACTAAGTCAACAAAAATTTCAACTAATTAATCTTGGAAAAATTATACTTTGGTCCTCCTTCTTTGCTTCTTTCTTCAATCTAGCCCAATTGTCTCATTTTTCTTCTATTTAGCCCCAAATTGCACCTCTGCACAAAATTCAATTAGTGGTGCACTCTCATAAATTAACCAATTTAATTACATAAAATATGTAACTTTAGCATTTAATCAAATCCCCCCTACACTTAAGGAAAACAATGATAGGAAAGCATTTAATGCTTAGTAAATTCAAATGGAATTTACAACACTTACCTTGATTATAGGTGAGCATGTTACCTACCAAAAGAAATAGGCACATATCTAACTAAAAACAAGGTACATAATGTTACAACATAGTGAGCATAGGAAACATAGGTATTCATATGTGTCAACGTTATAAACATAACCAAAATATCATCAAATTGTACCACTCATATAAGATCATCACAATCTCACATACATTCACTAGACTACTAGGTTATGCCAATACAATTACAATCACATACCTTTATAGCTTATCAAATCCAGTTCATTTTTATTTCTCGAATTCAAGATTCAATTTTAACATTTTGCCCAATGCAACCTTAGTAAAAATGGACTCAGATACACGGATGAACTACACCACACCAAGACAACTCATGTGAGCAAAAACTACACCACACCAATCCACCGAAGTGTTGGAAAAATCTAGTTCGAAAATGGTTTCCTTGCATAGTGGAAAATAAAATTTTTGAAAATCGATTCGGTTTGTGATATTTATATAAATAAACCCTAGACTGAATTCGGACCTGTGTTTTCAAATAAACGGATCCTTGTAGTTCCTGGCTTTCAACCAAACGATCTTCTCCGCTATCCTCGTACCACGAACTGCTTCGAGTGTGGGCTTGAACGAATCGAATCAAACACATAACTAGAAATAGTTTTCTTTTCTTTAATGTGAAAATGAAAATCTCTTCTCAAATAGAAATCGACAGAAACATTATTCTAGAAAATATATTTAATTTTTAGAGAATAAAAGTCTCTCTATTTTTGGGTAAAATAACAATATATGAAAGTTGTTTGTTAATATCCCCGTCGATGCCATCTATTTATAGGGAGAGAATGTAGAACCCTTGTTGAATTGTAAAAGTTTATTTCAACTAGAAAAACGAACTCCTAGTCTAAGTAGAAGTATAGGTGGCGGCAACCCTAGTTAATATTACTCGGGTTTGTTGTCCACCCCTTTAACATGAGGGGCTTTTGGGCCTCTCCTATTTCAATTCCAATTACAAGTATTTTTTGGACATCTAACACAATACTTTATAATTTGACCTAACTTAATATTTGTTTTTTTTTTCCCAAAATAAACTTTCATTATATTTTCAATTAAATAATCTTCTTAACCCAATTCTAATCCCAATAAAATCATGATGACTTTACCGTAAAAGAATCCATGAGAAAATATATTTAATATTTTCGCATTCAATGATACACTATGACCAAATGATTTATTTCCATTTTTGAACTTTTTTTAATTGGAAAAACATAAATTCATTTTTAGGTCATTTTCATTTTTCATTTTCATTCTAGAGAAAACCATAATCATACCAAATGTTTCAATTTCTCCATTTTCATTTTCATTTTCATTCTGGAGAAAATCATAATAATTTCCAAATGATTTCCCATTTTTCCATTTCCACCAATTTTATTAATTTATGTTCATTTGATTTAACATGCAATTCATTTATGGTTTCAATGAGCTAACGGGGGGATCGATTGAACATATGCGATTGAGGCTCAAATGATTTATAATTAAATTCTAGCTTTTCGCTTATTAGTTATAAACTCATTTAGTCATGAAGTCGTTCCACTATAGTATCATGATTGAGCTCTCCCTATGACATATCATTACGAAAGCAACTCGATCAATACTCATCCAATGACCTTGTCATAAGTGTGTTACCCTCATAGGATATCATTAATCTCTTTGGGATAATATTAGTTTTCCCAATATGATCCTATTTTATCTCATTAAAACCATTACATCTTCCTTCGTGAAAAGTCAATTACTATCAAATAGTAATCAAATCATTCATTACAATGACAAACGACCTATGGTCATGTTTACTTTTCATCAACCATGTAGTGCCAATGAGAGGATATCATTTACACATGTCTAGGGCTATGAATTCCACTGTTGTAATGACGTTACATACTGCAGAAGTCTTACATCCAATGCATCAGCTTTTGGTTCCTTGTCTATTCGAACTCAAGCTTTTACTTACATCAAAGTGTATGAGTCACGCATACATAGTCTGTCATCCACTCAGGATTTAGGTATGCCACACTATGAACGTCACAAGTGAATAAATCCATAAACAAATTTAGTATCTATTCTTCTTGGGTCTAGTCTGATGCACTGTCAGTCTAGTCAATCACATCTATGTCTCTATCTTCTAGGAGTCATCCTCTCCGATGCCCAAGACAAAGCATCTCCCTAATTAGACTTGGTAAATGAAATATTAGTCTTTCAATCGGTTTGCTTATTTTCGATTAGACTAAAGACATGTTTAGGTTCATCTACTAATATAAGTTGTCTTTCCATATTATGATCTGACCACATAATACAACTTAGTATTAGTTTAAACATTAGACAACCAATGAGCAACATTTTCTTCCATTTTGCTTTGCATGTAAAAATCATATGAGGACAATTAGACATATTATATTAATGTATCAATGAATTTGTTTTATTAACCAATCAATTCGAAAAAATTACAAGTGTACATTGACGAAAATACTACACTTAGGGCATCAAATCCAACATAAAGTGCCAAGCTCGTAGGCATCAAATACATATTCTTATACAAATACATCCCTCTACCACACCAAGGTCTTTGAAGAGACAATGAATACTTGATGATCCACAACAAATGTTGGATCCCAAATGACATATCATCATTTCCACATTGTCAAAAAATTGGTAAATAAATGTGCATACTACCCTATGGCATGCCAATGAGCCTAGCATTTCTACTAAGTTCACATGGGCATCAATCATCCATATATGCATAAACATAAGTTGTGACCATCACATATAAATTTCCAAAATTCATCGATTGTATCTGAGTACGAATCATACATACAACTAGTGATACATTTAAAGACCTTTTTTCCATTCTTCTAGTTATAGATCAATAGATATAACATCATTAATTTTATCACAACTCACTCCAATTCATATATGTTTCCCAGCTAAGTATGCCTATTTATACTTTAATCTTAGCATAAGTTCAAACATAGGTGAAATGAAACTAAATACAAGGATACCTATCAAACAATGAATGGTAGTAAGTTCCATAAGAACTTACCTTTCAAAACACAAAACTGAGTAAATCTTTCAAGGCTTATTCCGCAACTTTAGCCTTTCCTCTACAAGCTCCACTTTTATCCACTTCTTGTTTTATACAAATATATATACATACAAAATCAATATCATAAATTAAGATATAATAGCCATTCAATAGTTCACCAACAATGATGCCATAAAATGCATTACCCTAATTAATCCCCTTTTTGAATACACTCATATTTTGCATTTTATTCATTTTAGCCCTTATACTCGAGATGTGTATATTTTTTTATATTTAGCATCAGACCAAAAATCGATTTCACATTCATTCATTAGGGGCCCTATACTTCCTATTCATAGCATAATTTCATGATAAATTTTCTATTTATTCAATCTAGTCCCTAATGTCTCAATGTTATCAAACAAGCTTAACTAACTTTACAGTTTAGTCCTTATCACGATCTAAGCTTAATATATATCAATTCCAAGTGCAATTCATCAATTTATCTTCAATTAAAGATTGAAAAAATTGATACATGGGCTAGCTAAATCAAGCTCCCATGATCATAAATCTATAAAAATTACAAGAAAATGGCTTGATTACCTTACCAAATGGATGATCAAATGTTGAAATAACTTAGGGGTTTTCTTCTTTGTTTTTTCATTTTTTAGACAACATGGAATCAAATGAGGAAGATGATTATTTCATCTCCACTAACTTTTAGTATATATACTTTGATAAGGATTTAATTAATCTAGTTTAATTAACTTAATTAAGCTTTAATCATGTTAATCTTATTACTAATTAATTTAAGTGGAATCTAACATCATCATCTGCTAACTCATGCCAAAAATTGGTTTATTAACCCTTTTGGTCCTTTAGATAATTACTATTTAGATCCTCAAGTCTTTTCTAAATTAAAACTCAATAATGACTAGACTTTTACAATTTAGTCCCTAAGTTTTAATTAACTAATTTCTCGATTAAATTACTCAACCAAACTTTAATATATTATCATAATAACTCCGTAAATATTTTTATTTTATATTTAAGAACTCAGTTTACAAAAATGAGGTTTCAAAATCACATTTTTTATACTACTAAAAATCAAGTTGTTACAGAACAAGTCGATTAAATGACTATTATGTCGTCTATTAAGTCCAGTTAAAGAGATACATTGTCTTAGGTATTGAAGCGATTGACTCCAAGAAGATAGAGGTATAGATGCGTTTGTTTGGATTGATAATACATCGGACAAAGACCTAAGTTGAATTAATCCTAGATTTGTTTATGGATTAATTCACTTGTGATGTTCTTATAGTAAGTTATCTCAATCTTGAGTAAGTGATGACTATGTATACGTCACTCGTATACTTTAATGTATTGAAAGCCCAAGTTCAAATAACTAAAAAACCAAATTTGGTACATTAGGTATATAACTTTTGCATAACATATCTTCATTTACAATAGTGGAATTCATAGCTCAATAAAAGGGTTAATGATATCCTCTCTTTAGCATTAGATGATAGATGGAAAAGTGACATGGCCACAAGTCCTTTGTCTAAGAAAAATGATTTAATTAATATTCGCTAGTAATTTACTTTTTCATGAAAGAAGATGTAATGATTATCATAAGATAAAATAGGATCATATTGGGTGAACAAATTTAACCCAAAGAGGTAAAGGATATCCTATTAGGGTAATACATTTATGCAAGGTCATCGGGCAATCATCTATAAAGCTACTTTCGTAATGGTATATAACAAGGGAGAGTTTAATCATGGTACTTTAGTGTAATGACTCAATGCTTAAATAATGTTTTAGTTAATACACGAAAAGTTAGAACTTAATTACAAATTATTTGAATTATAATTATATATGTACAATCAGTCCCTCCTAAAACTCAATATAACCCAAAACAGATTGCATGTAGAACTGATACGTTACATTGGATGAAAACGACGATTAAGAGAAATAGATCGTATGTACCACTATCTGCAATGAATGCATTTTCTCGTTAAGTACAAAAGATGATTGCATATATTATAATGTATCATGAAGTTAATTGCACATTTTGGGTTTAATGTTGTGTATCATTAATATAAATATGTATATTATAATATCATAATTGTATATATATGGTTACATATCATTAATAATTTACCTTAATTATATATATTGTTTGTATATAATTTATTTTACCATAAGTTAGTTACAAGTTTAGGGTTTAAGCGTGCATATCATTAATATAAAACATATATTATAATAACATAGAACATAGTTATATATAGTGATGCATATCATTAATAATCTATCTTAATTATATGATATTGATTGTGTATATTATAATCTACTATAAAATTAGTTACAAGTTTAAGCTTTAGGTTGTATGTCATTAATAACAGAGTGTATATAATGTCATAAATGTATAATAATTATTATACATTTATAATTTTCTTATATATAATAATCGATATATTATATGTAGTTCTTTTAAAAGGTAAATTCATTAATTCATTCAATGAATGGAACCATACAATTCAGAGAGATAAAAAAAATAGCAAACACTCGTCGTAGATGGTAAATGACAAGCTCCATCAACACAACAAAGACTTTAGCCTTAGCATCAATAGAACATTATGACACGTTGACAATTGATTTGTCACAACTCAAACACGACATATTTGGATTGATTGCAAGTACTTAAATATTATAATGAAATCAGCCCCGGATGGTCCAAAGCGGCGATAAAAAATCGACAAAAAAGAATCAAACATTCACCAAACTAGAGAGGACGACAACAAAATCATCCCTAAAATCACTTGTAAGACTAAAATTATATGCATAAGTAAGACTAAAATTACATGCATGTAGTTAAACGAGTATGCATTCTGTTCTTTTGTAATATGATATGTACTAAATAAAATTATATCTTATATTATAAAATATATTTACATTATAGTTTTTAATTTTAATTATATAAAAATTATTATTATTTGTTTAAAATAAGTCAACTAATTGAGATGATCAAATAACAAAAAGGATAAACACAAATTTAAAAATTTTGATGATCTCATCTCATTATTCGATTAGATTTGCAGAAACAAAATAATATAATTTAAGAGAAGCTATATGGAATTTAATATAATAAGATGTTAAATAAGATATATTTTTCTAATAAAAAATTATTATTAATTATTATATTTAATTTTAAAAATATTTTATTTTGTTTTTTTACATCATTTATTAATTTGTGTAAATTATAAACAATGCTTATGGCAAGTTGTTAAAGCATGCCATTATATATAAGAGATTTTGGGTTCCAACCTTATTAGAAGCATTTATTTTTCAACAGGTAGATTTGGATTGAATACTCAAATCTGCAATTGTAGGAATGCGAATTTAGATAATGGAGAAGGTCTATTTGCATCTTCTGAATTCATAGTAACTAGTTGGATATTTGAATCCGGAATTGTCACCTAATTGAATTCTTTGAAATAAAAATAAGGAACTAAATTCTAAATATAAAAAGAATAGAGGGACTTGGAGCAAATTTTATCCTTATATTTTTTACATCACCCTTAAAACAAATTCCATAAGATTTTTCTTAAAAATTTTCTCAGGTTAAAAAAAAAAAAATTCCCGAATCGATATTAAAAACGATAGTCACTCGTCCAAATTACAATCCCCAACTTCCTTTGTTCTCGCTCTCTCTCTCTCTCTCGCTCTCTCTTTTATTCTTTTTTTTTCCCATTTTCTTCCGATCTGAACCCCATCTGCGGCTTTCACATCATCGTCGATCTCCTCCATATTTTCCGATAATTTTTTTTCTCATCTCGCGATCTCACGAAACCCTTAGTTGTCGATATCTCTCTCTTTCTATCTTATTATTGTTTTTTAATTTTAAATTAAGGACAAGGCTATTTCTGTTTTCTCTCTCTTTAGGGTTTCGTTAAGGGACGACCCCCCAGTTTCCCATCTTATCTCTGGCAAGTGGTTCCTTGTGTTTTCTCACCTTTTTCGATTCTATATTTTGTTTACAATCTAGAGTTTGCTTGTTTCCTTAGAAACAATCATTTGACAAGAAACGAAATGGTTCTAATAATATACGAAACCTACGGTTTCCATAATTTATGCGCTATCTGATTTAAGTTTATTTTTGTTGGTGCCGTGATTTGATCTTCTGGGGAACTACAATAACTGGAAGCCTCTTTTGTTCGGTTTAACTTGTTTCTAGGCTTTAAATAATTTGTTTAGCTTTCTACGTCAAATAGTGATACTTTATTGCATGTGATTGTTCTGTTTTCTTTTTGTTTACCTATTTAAGTTTCGGGTATAATAAAATGCAGTGAAGAACTTTTCTGATAATAGGGAGAGTAGGAAAGGAAATTAAAGGTTTGTTGCAGACATAGCTACTAGCGATGTCAGTGAAGATGTTTATGTGACAGGTATAGTGTTGAGAAATCAGGGTTTAATAACTACTGTGGGCAGGGATGAATTTTGAAACTTGACAAGGGTAATTTTGAGTAGAGTGATGTTCTAAAAGTGAAGAAAATGGGAAGCTACTGGACATGGATTCAATAATAAGTCTCTTTTGGAAGTGTATTTACTTTCTCAACTGATACTTGGAATTTGTTGGATGTTTGGTTTCTATTGAGTTCTACTGATGGAGCAGTGTTTTAGGGTGAAGATAGATGCAAAACCAACAATTTCCCCTCCTTTTTTGATCGGTGAAAGATTATTTGCGTTGGTGGTTTTACATGAGAATATTGTAGTTCACATGCTGAGTTAAAATGGTGGAAATGCCCATTGAAGATGATTGGGATAGACTATGAAGCATAACATATTTGCCGTGGGTTCTTGGAGTCAAAGATTATGATTTGGTTTTATGATCATCAATCTTTAGGTTTGAGGTGTTTGCTTGGCCGTAAATCTTTAGATTTTTGAGAATCTTTTTGCTAAGTTTTTAAATTTGGTTTCTTATGAGTACTAGTACTGCCAGTAGACCTATCTTGGTTGGTTTTTGTTCATTCCTACAGATAGGATTTATAAAGTTTGTATGTAGGTTATAGAAGTTAACATACGAGAAGGCTGAAATGCATAACATATGAGAAGGCTGAAATGCATGCTTAGGTCCTCTGTATGTAAATTTTGTGGTAAGTTTGGGAGAAGAATAGTGATAAATGATAAATTACATTCACTTTGATTTGGTGGTTTGCAAGCAGATAAAAGGAGATTCAGCTTGGTTACTAGTATTCCTATGTAAAATTATGTTTATTGGTATGGATAATTGTGAAGGCCATAAAGATAACGAAGTAGGAGTCTTATGCTAACCTACTGGGTGCATTCGGTTTATTGCTTCCACCATATTTATGATGTTTCAAATTCATGTCCTCTTTCTTTTTTTTTTTGTACTTCTTTTAAGACCCAAAGTTCTTAATCTATATACCAGAGTATTATGATATAGTAAACTTCTTTACACAAACCTTTAAGCATCAATGTTATATGATAAATTACATTCACTTTGATTTGGTGGTTTGCAAGCAGATAAAAGGAGATTCAGCTTGGTTACTAGTATTCCTATGTAAAATTATGTTTATTGGTATGGATAATTGAGAAGGCCGTAAAGATAACAAAGTAGGAGTCTTATGCTAACCCACTGGGTGCATTCAGTTTATTGCTTCCACCATATTTATGATGTTCCAAATTCATGTCCTCTTTCTTCTTTTTTTTTTGTACTTCTTTTAATACCCAAAGTTCTTAATCTATATACCAGGGTATTATGATATTGTAAAATTCTTTACACAAACTTTTAAGCATCAATATTATATGATAAGCTTTTATAAAAAAAAAAAACTAAAGTTAACATTTTTCTGAATCTTTCTAGCTAGTTAGATGTGAGCATTTAATTAAAAAAATAAGATTCTTTTCTATTTTCTAAAGGACCATGAAGCCAAAATTTTATGAGATAAAATTAAGTATTTATGTTGTTAATGATTCAAAAGCATTGCAAATAATTGTTCTGTTCTCATCAATGGTAAGTAGCAAGTGTGAAAAACTTTTACATTCTGTCACTAACCACAACATTACATAAACTTTTAGGATTTTTTTCTCCCCTCCCCCAGTTTAGTGTTCATCAGTTAAATGTTATATATCCTGACCTACATACAGTTCTCTGTTTTTCTTTTCTGATAATCCTTGCTTCAGCATTCAAATACCTCATTAACTACACGTTTGGTTACTAGTGTAATAACATGAGGAAAATGCTTATTAAATACATGTGTTAAAACATTTAGACATAAAATAAAGAATAATTAGTGCAAATTTAAACTTGAAATTAGAAAGATAAGTAAAACTCCTGTGAAAAATAAGACCTCTTAAAAATAAACAAAAAAATTCTCCTCTTTATCACAAACAAGTCATGTCAGTGGCTAAAAATGATCAATTGAAACTATTTTTGCCAACTCATGTATAAAATATGTGGAAAAAGTAATACTCCTACTAAACGTAGCATGAGTGTTGATTAATCTATTTTTATTTGCTATCATTCATATATGATGTATGGGTGCTTTGTGGATCGTGACCTATAAAGAACTGGATTTCAAGGGATTGGTGTCTTTGCGCCAAGATGTACATACTGATATTATCTAATTGTTGAATATTCCATGCAGATTGTTCTTTTTGATTACAACATTATAGTGTTTTTTTTGGGATTTGTTTTTAGACATTGGAAAGTGTCAGCCTGATGGAATTTACTTCTTTTCAGATGTTGATCAGTCTGTTTGAATGACCTTGCAACAAAATCTGAACCATGACATCAAGTACTCTATCTGGAGAACGGAGGTAATTTGTTTTTAGAAATCAATTTCCTTTGCTGAGATACTTGTCTGATTAATGGTGAGGCTTCCTTTTTAAATTTGACCATGTATGCTGTCCTACTTGGCATTAGGTGTTGGTATATTGATAGAAACTGCTACAGTGATGTATGTTACCTAAGAATTGTTTCATGTGCAAATTAGGAAAGAGTCCTGGCCTAACTGATTAAAAATGTTTTAAATCTAACTCTTTGAATTATATGCAATTGACCTTAGGCCATATGAATTAAAGAGAATGATGAAACTTTAATGATTATTATCCTTTATTAGAATGCTAACTTAAGCTTTCCTCCATCTTTGCTGTTATCTTTTATATTTCTGTGCTTTAAATTGTGAATTATGTAAGTTAGTGGAGAAAAAATATCTGAGAGGATATTCTTCACAATTAATGCTTTCATTCAAGATTGGAGAACAGTGTTATTTTCTTGAAATGATTTTTAGCAGTCCTGTCAAGGACAAGGATTCATTAGGTGCTAGAACTTTGTATTGCTTGACACACAATATACAAAAAAAAGGCGCTCATTTATTGAAGGCGCAATATTTATGTGCGTGTTCTCTGTGTGTTTGTGTATATGTAAATAAAGCAAGCTTACAATATATATTTATGACGATAAACTCTAAAGAGTGGTCCAATTATCTACTAAAAAAGCAAAATTTTATTTTCTTTTGCTGGACAATATGCATGATTTACTTATGCTTCCATGTCTATTGCTGAATAGTCAAATATTGAGTAGGTATTTTGATTCTCCTTATTAATAATAAAGGTACATCTAATGAACCAAGTTAGAAATAAAAGAAATTGAAGATAACTTCAGTTAGATTTTTTTTTCAATCTCGTCTTTCAAAAAGTTGTGCCTAGATTCACTAGGTGTGTGCACTTAATCAATGTGCCCGGAATGGTTTGAGGCGCTTTTGCTGTTTTGTGCTACTTGCAGCACCTAGGTGCACACCTTGATCACACTGATGTTTAGAATGATAACAGGAATTTTTATGTGGGTATCCTCCCTTTTCTTTCTAGTAGCTTAAGTGAATATTAGAGCGGGCTGCCTGTGGCCCTCCCTTTTCCTGAAGGAAGTGTTGCACCTAGTTTGTTGGCATTATCAGCCCTTGTTGCTCTGCTGTCTTGCCATTTCTTTCTTCCGTATTGTTCACCCTAATGGATGGTTCTTAGCATGTTGCAGTGTAAATTGCTTTTTATTTAAGATGCTAATTTTTTTGCAGATGGGCTTCTGCAAGGCGAAGTGGCATGACTGTTTTGGGAAAAGTTGCTGTTCCAAAACCTATAAACTTACCTAGTCAAAGGTACTCTATTTTCCCATAGTGCACAGTCTTTCTTTCCTTTTTCAAGTGTTAAATAAACAAGGCCCTTGGGTTCTTCATTTTAAACTATTCTTTCTCTGTTACTTCAAGGTTAGAAAATCATGGCCTGGATCCTAATGTGGAAATTGTTCCCAAGTAAGTAATACCATGTCTAAATGTCTTTATATATACGTTTAGTATATATGTTTAAATTCCACCGCGTATTGTGATTTCTGTGAAATAGGGATCAGTTTTTGGATGGTAGAAATACTTATCAGTAGCTTGAACTGTTCTATACATATAGGGGCACCCTTAGTTGGGGCAGTAAATCCTCGTCTTCATCAAATGCATGGGGCTCCTCGACATTGTCTCCAAATACTGATGGTGGTGGCAGTTCACCTAGCCATCTAAGTGCTCGCCCTTCATCTGGTGGCAGTGGCACACGACCTTCTACAGCAGGTAGTGACAGAGCACATGAACCTGCTAATGCACGTGGTTCTGATTCTAGACCATCGTCATCTTCTGGACCAGTGGCTTCAAATCAGACATCACTTGCTTCTTTGCGTCCTCGAAGTGCTGAAACAAGACCTGGTAGCTCTCAGTTATCACGGTTTGCTGAAGCTGTGCCAGAATATTCGGGGGCATGGAATGGATCTGGGACAGCAGAAAAATTGGTATGGTCATCTAGTCAATGTGTTCATTGGTCAAAGTTGATATTAATCGCAAAGTGCTTATATGTAAAACTTTTTCTTATTGATATGAAGTATTTGTTTCAGTTATAGTTTCAAGCTCATTGTAATTACTATGTTTGTGATGTTAGACTCAAGGTTACTTTCTGATCATTTGTTATTGGGTAATGGTTTATACAGCTTGGTTGAACTTAACTTTAATTCTTATTATTCTATACAATGCGGTTTATGAGTTAAGTAGTTTTGAGGTGGTGAAGGGTGAGATGTTTTAATGTTTTATGGTTTGGCTAATTTGATCTATTTTATGCTTCACATATCCAGTCTGTTGCAATTTGCTCTTTTATGTCTAAATGTTGCAGTTACCATTTTACTTTTCAGGGAATGGCATCTTCCAAGAATGATGGGTTTTCTCTCACTTCTGGAGACTTCCCTACTCTTGGGTCTGAAAAGGATACCTCTGGAAAGAACGCAGAGTTGCAAGGTTCTTTTGTTTTCTTGGTTGTATATTTATCCTTGTGGTTTAAAGTTTGATCTTCTGTCAAAACTTTACCTGAGTATGTGTTGTCAAATGAACTTTTTCTCCATGAGAAAACTTGCTGTCCACTTCCCACCCCTGCCTAAAAAAAAAAAAACGAAAAAAAAAAGTAAGCTTGCTCCACCAAATATTTAACTTTTAGTTTAAATATTTGTAGCTTAATCACTTGTATGGCATGAAGTTCAATATTGAAAGCTCCATTTTCTGATGAAATCTTTTATTGCTGAATAGCCATACTGGAATACATATTTTAAATGTTGATAGGGGGAGTTTGTTGGACTGGCATGTGAAGCTCCATCTCCAGGCTGATAATGATATCTGTTATTGTTGTGTTTTCTAGTTTGATTTAGTAAAGTAGGATAGTCACAGGATAATTAATGGATTTATGTCCTGAGTGGGCCATTCTTTTCCATTCCTTCTCAGTGATTAACTTTAATTGCAGAGCATGGTTCTCAAGGTCGCCCTGGTTCATCCTCTGGAGTTGCACCAATTAAAGAGAAAATTGGGACTTCTGTTGGTTTGTGTGCAACTTTCTGTTTGCATCATTTTTGTTTCACATCAACTTTTGTTATATTGGATTTTAACACTCTGATATGATTAAGTTGTTTATGCGTGTTCTTTTTCCAGTTGATATCTCTGGGAACGAAAATCAAAAGAGTGGAGCTGCAAATTTTTGGAGAAGAGATAATCCTCCATATAGTGAAGATGGAGTCCGGCCTAGCATGGAGAAGTGGCATACAGATCCCCGAGGACCCCATCCATACCCTAATACAGCTATTCCCCCCCAGCATTATGATGCTTGGCATGGTCCACCAATTAACAATCATCCAGGTGGTGTCTGGTATAGAGGACCTCCTGCAGGTCCTCCATATGGACCACCAGTTCCTCCTGGGGGCTTCCCTTTGGAGCCATTTCCTTACTATCGACCTCAGATTCCTGGTAGTGCTCATGCAAATCCACGACCAGTTCCTCCTCCAGGAGCAGGGCCAAGGGGACCTCATCCAAAAAATGGAGATATGTATAGAGGCCCTATGCCTGATGCTTTTGTCCGCCCAGGTATGCCAATTAGACCTGCATTTTACCCTGGTCCAGTGGCCTATGAGGGCTACTATGGTCCTCCCATGGGCTATTGTAATTTAAATGAGCGAGAAATGCCATTTATGGGGATGCCTGCTGGTCCTGCTTATAACCGGCATCCAGGTCAAAGTGCTCCAGATCCTGGTGGTTCCCATGCCCGGCCCAGTGGCTTTGGTCCTCCTGGAAAAGCATTGGTTGCAGAGCATTTTGAATCTGGCCATCCAAATGACAACCGAGGACCATACAAGGTTCTTCTTAAGCAGCATGAAGGCTGGGAAGGAAAGGATGAAGAACACGGGTCAGAGGATAATGTGACCAGTGTAGTAGAGAAGGGTGATCTAAAGAGAACATCGTCATGGGAAAATGACTGGAAAGCAGATCAGAGAAAGGAGGAAGAAGTGAATATGAGGACAGTTGTTGACGAAAGTCCCACTCAGATTTCTGATCACCATGCCAAAGTAAAGTCATCTGAAGGTGTAAAAAAGGCTAGGGCATATGGCGACATTTCAGTGAAGAAAATGGAGCATCCAGAAGACCCCGGTGCTGCAAAAGATTCCAGCCTGATCCAGAAAATAGAGAGTTTAAATGCAAAGTCTCGGGCCTCTGATGGGCATTATGAGTCTGTTTGCAGAATGGAGGAGCTGAAAAATAAATCACAAGTAGTTAATGCAAAGGCGAAGCATTTTGCAAATGAAGTTGCTACTGGGTCTCGTGCTGTATTTCATGATAGAGCGCTTGCTTCTGGAATGACTTGTCCTACCTCTAATGAAGTAGGTGTTTCAGCTGGAGATAAGAGACTGGATTTGCCAGCTGCTGGTGGAGCTGACATGAACAGGTTGCTTGTCTTTCTAGCTGCTTTTATTTGATAATTTGTTTGTGGTTCTTACTTAGATGCACATTTACAGGAGATCTACCCATAGTAGGCATGGTAGGACTGATCATCGAGGCAGGGGAAGATTCAATTCTGAAGATGTTGATGGATGGAGAAAGAAACCTCCATTTACAGATTCTTCAAATGTAAAGTCTGCCGCACATTTTGAAAACCCTTCTGAATCAAATGTGCAAGACTACGTATCATTAGAAGCTTCAGACAAGTCTGGATCATATCCCCAAGCAAGAGATGAGGGTGAGTTGATGCCACCTGTGTATGATCCAAGTGATAGTGAAGCGCAGGTAATTTTCTTCATATTATATGCCTTGTTGTTTTTAACCTAAATTTAATGTACAAATATATTTGACAATTGCTTCAGCGTTCCATGATGAGGGAACTTGCTAAGCAGCGTGCCAAACAACGTCAAAAAGAGGAGGAAGAGCGGGCTAGAGACCAGAAGGCTAAGGCTCTGGCTAAACTGGAAGAGTTGAACAGGCGTACACAAACAGCTGAAGGTTTTACTCCGAAGTTGGAATCTGTCCCAGATATTGCTGTCCAGAGTAAGCAGGAAGAATCCAGAATGCTTACTGATGAAATTCCCTCTAGCAGATCTGAAATAACATCCTCGGTTTCTAGCCCAACTGTAGTTGCAGATGTTGGTCAAAGCAGCACTGTGGAACTTGAAAAGCCAACTGTTTTGTCCAATCAACAACCTTCAGTGTCAACAAAGATTGCTCATAAGGCAACTACAGAAATTCATAACTGTTCTTTGCCCTTGCAACAAAGAGTTAATAATGATGATGCTTCTCTCCATAATCACCCAAAAGCTAGCGATGGTAGCACTTCAAAGCAGAAGCATATGGGCTATTGGAAAAAGGATCCTAACTCATTGGATAAGAGTTCCAGTGAGAAGTATATTTCTGCAGGTACAACTGAATTGCCGAATATCCGTACAGATGCAGTAGTTGATGCGGGTCCATCTGCTGAGGCTGTTGCAAATGAAACCGACTCAATCTCTGAGTCATTTTCTACACAATATGTTGTGAATGAGTCCACAATGCTCCAGAAAAAGAAAAATAGCAGGAGTGGCAAGAACAAACACAAAGTGGAGGAGGCATCATCTACTGCTCCTTTATGGTCTGGGGTTTCAAAAGAAACGAATCATACGAGTTCTGTTGAGAGTTCGAAGCCAAAGTCTTCTGAATCTAAGTTGGATCCTCACTCATTTCAGTCTCTGACTGAATCAAAGGATGGAAATCAGTCTTCAGAGCAGGATGTAGCTTTTCCTAATGAAGAAGCCTATGGTCAATTGAATAACCAGTGGAAATCTCAGCATTCTCGCAGGATGCCACGAAATCCACAGGCTTATAAATCTGCAGTCCATGGTGATGCTGTTGTCTGGGCACCTGTGCGGTCACATGTCAAAGTTGAGGTTACTGAAGAGGTTAGCCATAAGTTGGCAGTTGAGAATGTTGCTTCACAGACAAAGAATGATGATCAAGTGCAGAACAATCCAAGAAATAAGAGGGCTGAAATAGAGAGATACATCCCAAAGCCCGTTGCAAAAGAAATGGCTCAGCAAGTAATTTCTCAGCAACCAGTAGCTCATTCAGATGATCCGAATGCAACAGATGAGATCGTGGGAAGAGCAGATTCTGGGTCCTATGGAATTGAATGTTCTCAACATTCAGGAACAGCCACCAGGACAGTGGGGAACCCTACAGAGTCAAGGAATGATGGTAGGCAGGGAAGAGGACATGGATCTTGGCGGCAACGGGCCTCAGCTGAGGCAACTTTGCAAGGCTTGCAAGATAGACATTATTCCACTCCAAGTAAAAATGCTCAGAAATCAACTGAACAGAAGCAACCCCAGAAACCTGATTTCAGCCTAGTGAAAGAGCAGCCCAAGTATGATGAATGGAATACTTCTGATGGTTGGAACATGCCTGAAAATCCTGATTCTACTGTACCACCTGTACCTGTTTCAAGATATCAGGGGATGACAGGCAGAGGAAAGCGACATCCATTCAAGGGACAGAAGGGTGGGGGAAACAACTATAATTCTGATCACAAGAAAACTAATTATGGTGAAGCTGATAAACTTAACCCACAATCTTCAGCCCCTGAGATGGCTCAATTAGGTTCACCTGCTGCATCAAAAGAGAATCGTGGTGGTGGGGACCGATCGGCATCTCATTGGCAACCCAAATCTTCACCCATCAATCAAAGAGGAAGCAGGCCTGATAGTGATCAAAATGTTGGTGCTGAAATTAGGACTAACAAAAAGGATTCTGCTCCTCAGGCTAAGGTGTCGCATCCATCTCAACCAGAAAAACAAACCAGTAAAGGTGTGACTCTGCCTCCTAAAGATCATTGTGTCTCCGAAAAAGGTGTTGAAGAGGCACATAATGTTGGGCATCATGAGTCCAAGAGGGAAAGGAATGTAACTTCACATAAAGGACGACCACACTCCCCAAACCAAGGTCCTGGTCTTCCAGTCGAGGCGCCTCCATCGAATATGGATACTAGAAATGAGCAGCAGTCAATCTCAGGGTTCCGTAAAAATGGAAACCAAACTAACCAATATGGCAGAGGGCATGAATCTCGTGGTGATTGGGGCTCATCTGGTCAAGAAATGAAGCAGCATAACCCACCAGCAAACCGTGAGAGGCAGAGGCACAATTCACATTACGAGTACCAGCCAGTTGGACCCCAAAATAATAACAATAATAGTAGAGCAAATAATCCTGAAGGAAGAAGAGAGGGATCTCATGGCACAGGTGCAAGGTACAAGGAGAGGGGTCAGACGCACTCAAGGCGTGGTGGGGGAAACTTTCATGGACGTCTAAGTGGCATTGGTGGTTATGAGTAGGGAGGATGAAATTGAGGGTAGGTATGTTATTTTGTTTTGGTGTAAACCGCAATCTGCCGTGAACAACAAATGGTTTGATCCCCACATATTTTCAGGTATTCACGAGTAGGCAGCATTTTTGTGTTGTAAAAAACTATTAAATCTTGTCTAACTGATAATGGTATATGGATTGATCAGGGCTAGGAGAAAAACAGATGGTGTCCCTAGGGAAAACGTGATCGGAGGTGCACAAATGCAGTTTATTTAATTTGTAGTTTTCAACTGTTTTTTGGTTTGGTCACAGTTTGTATACTGCGGAACCTTGGCCACATTTGTTTGAGCCTTGTATTTGAGTGAAGTAGCGAAGAAGTTTTAGTCTCTCACCTTTACTGGCTTTACCCCTTTTTTCTTAAAAATACATGCCTTTTGCATTTTTATTTTCATCAGTTAAATCATTTTCCCTTGCAAGAGGATTTGATTTCTCTACAAATTTATTAAATCAATAAAGATGACAGTGTGCTGATGCGTATAAGAACGTGAGAATTTAAAATCTGTTCGAAAAGAACTGGTTTCCCAACCAGGGTGGGTTGGTTTCCTCTACGAGTTAAACACACGAACACAAGAATTGGGGTCTTGGGTTTGTTGATAAAATGCTTTGGACCTCGGTTCAGTAAAAAAATAAGATTAACTATATATGCTACGGCAAAATAGTCTGGTTATTTCATTTCTGAACAGAAACAGGAAAAGCGGTTTCTTTTTTAATCATAATGAGAATGGTACTCACGTACGAGTAGTACGCGAGCAAAAGAACATGAAAACAAAACCACCAAGCAGCTCTCGTATTAGGGCGTTGGCTTTGTCAACTACATTGCCAAAAGATGATCTCGAGCAGCTGCAGCACTATCAGCAATACTATCTTCATTGGTTGGGTTTGAGTTTATATTTTTCTACCTTGTCCCATTTTATGGTTTAAAACTAATTATAAAACAAAAAATAATTTTATATTGATATTTATATATTTCATACTTAAATACGAATAAAATTAATTTTATTATTTTTGAACAATAAAACAAGTAATTTGGACGAGGTCGGGCTCAAGTTCAAGCTTGGAATTTTTGAAACCTGCCCTCTATTTAGCTCGGTCCAACTCTTCAACACCTCTAGCTGCAACAATCAATTAAGTCTATCATTTCTGTTTATAATAATTGATGTAATCAATCAACCTCCAACTATATGGCTAAACCAATACAACTAACTTAAATTTAACATTGAAGAGTTCAATTGGTTAAGTTAATTAATCAATTTTATGGTTTTTTTAAAATTAATTTAATATACATTTGGATTAGGTTGGTATAATGCCCCAAAATTCTTATATAGTGAATACTACTATTTCGGGAGTACATGGTAAAAGTATGAGTAAATTTCAAGGAGATATTAACATTACGTTTGGTTCGCTGTAATGGAATAGAATTGTAATAGAATAGAGCTGCAGTTGGTTGAATGAAATGTTATAAAACTGTAATAATATTCTTATGTTTGGTTGAATGAAATGATGTTATAATAGTATAAGGGAAAAATGTGAAATGATTAGAGTACTCTTAGTAGAATTTTTTTAGGTAGATGATTATTGTTATTATTATTAAATTTTAATAGGATTATAATTAAATGTAATTTAATAAAAATAAAAATAAAAATAAATAATTTTATCATATTTTAATATAATTATTATTAAATATAATTTAATAATACATTCTTAATGTAATTATTATTAAAATATGAATTAATAAAAATAAAAATACATAATATTAGAAAATTAATATATAGCCTACTTTAATATTTTTTAAACTACACATTTAATATGCTACAATATCATTAGCGAAACAAATAATTTAATTATCTTCTAAACTAAAAAGCAAAAGGTTAGAAGTAATAAATAGCTTGAGAATAATATTTTATATCGAAACATAATGTTACTAGATTAACAAAAAATTACATAATATTATTAGTTTGTATTAATTTTAGGAATGTCTCGTATTATAGTCCTATTTAACATTGCTATTGGTATAATTCTTTAGATTAAAAGATGCATATCACCGTAAACAAAATGCTAGGCTGATTAAAATTTTATAAATGCATCTTCAAAGCATGCAATATGTGACTCCTAATTAAGATATTCCGACATTTGTCTTAATTTGTTGAAGTTGAATTGTTGTTTTGCCAATACGGGGATATCGAACTTCCCAGATATAGATCAAAAGACGAAATCAATTGCCCTTCTCCGACCTTATTAGCAACATTAAAGTTGTTTGTTGCGTCTTTAAGTTGAACTGGCAAAACAACCTTTCGAGGTTCCTATACAAGAATATATTAAATTACTGCAATTATCAAACATAATAATATTCAATACCAATAAAACTATAGGTTTTTTAAGGACATCTTGGTCTATCATAAACCCATCTTTTTACAGGCTTTCAAGACACGTTTGCATAAATAGAAAGCTTTTCTTTCTTCTTTTTTTTTTTGAAAGCTCATGCCTAGAAAGCTTTGATAAATATTCCATGGATATTTTTTTTCTTTTGTAACTTTAGTGGCATCCCGACACTCACATCCTCTTCATCAGAAGGCCTGTCAAATTGATAAATTAAAAACCAAAGATCGTTCAACAATTCAACAATCAAATACTTCATCTTCGTCTAAGCTGCTATCTTCATCTGAAGAATCCAAACTGCTAGAAGACTTGCCTTCATTAACAGATGCAGAGCCATTTTTAGCAACTGCTACCTTTGTTTTTGCAGCAGGATCCTATATCAAAATTCAATAGAAGATAAAATATCAGGAGATTGTACAGAAATTTTTGGTTCAGTCCATAATTAGCCCCAATACTTACCTCTTCTTCAACAGAGCCATCATCATCAAAAGAATCTGAACCGCTATATGCTTTCTTTGTCTTAGCAGCAAGAACAGACCCCTTTTTAGCAACTACAAGTATTTTATTCTTAGCAGGGGCTTCCTGGGGAAAAAATTGAAATATAAACAATCATACAACGAACACGTGCAACCATGCAACTTTTACAAGCATGAGCGTAACACTCACTTCGTCTGAGGATAAATCTTCCTCACTACTAGACTCAAAAGAATCTGAATTGCTAGCTTGTTTTTCTTTCTTTGCAGGTAAAGACCCATATTTGGCAATGGCAGGCTGTTTCTTTAGGGGCACAAGTTCCTGAACCAAAAAAAAAGAAGATATAGCATTAAAAAGTCAAAGCAGATAGATTATATTGAACCATTACCATGCTAGAAAAGGATGATGATATTGAACCATTACCATGCTCTTCCATGGAACATAAAAATCAGAGACAGTAGCAGCAAGATAAAACATTGCATGAGGTCCAAGGATTCTCATTGATGAGGCAATGATCCTTAAAATCTTCATTTGCAAGAAAAACTATTCAGGTTATAAGAGATGTTTCTTGTATATGATAAATTTCAGTGTAATAGCAAAGAGCATACTTAAAAGCTATTTATCTAATGACCGTGAGAGCTATATATGGTTACCAAATCTAAAGAAAAGTTGAAAACATACAGTGCCTAACATTTTCTCTTAAAATTTACTTCAGAATATGTCTCCCAGTGCACATAGAGAGGTGATGGCCTCAATCAAAGCTATCATTATGCTTTACCAAAAGTAAATATAAGAGACCATTAAGTTAAAGCAATTTTAACCCAAATGGTAGCTCATCCATGAAAATGCATATAATAATGGCTAAAGCTATCACTATGTGTTGCCAAAAGCAAAGAGAGACCATTGAGTTTAAGTTATTTTAACGACAATGATAGCTCCCCTAAGAAAAAACATACAATAAAGGCCAGAATTTAAACATATTTAACTGTACACTTGAAGCTTCACCTATAAAATATGCATTATGAGTTCCCAAATGTACAAAGATATAAAAATTGGCAATGGGTCATTAATATGAACCTCAAGGAGCCATATGAAAGGTTATTGAAGCTAACATGAAGATACTCAAATATGGTTGTAAATGGTAGCTTCAAAAGGAGACCACCTATTACTACATGCAAGAAAATGCAATGAAGCCAATTGTTAAAACAATATTGATTAGGCTTGCAACCATTAACTAAAAGAGCCAAAAGCTATATCAAAGATGAAACAAGAAGAACGATTAATTAGTAATATTGACAACCTATACAACATAATGATCCCTAATGCAAAATCATTAGAAACAAAAAAAATAATAATAAAAATGTAAAATTAACCCTAGTTGAATTGAACTTACAATAAAACCTAAAATATTAATCAATATAAAGAAGTTTCAATCATTTGGGATAGAAACTTACCTTAAAATGAAATAAAAAAATTGGAGAAATGAAAACTAAAAGGCGGGGGCTCAGATCGAGCTGAGGACTCTTATGGATTCAAATAATTTTAAATTTTATAAGTTACAAATATTTTAATTTCTACCGTAATCATTCATTTTACTTTTACATGATAACAACACAATTCAATTTTGCATTATAAGAAAACATAATTTATATGTATATATAATAGATTTTTTATATAAAATAATTGAAGTGCTTATTGTATCTAAAATTTATTATTTTATGATATTATATGAATTATTAATTATTATATTATATTGACAATTGCGTATCTTTTTATTTCTTATTAAATTTATAAACCTAATACTCATATTTTAAAATATTTATTCCAAAACTCATATAAATTATACTAAACCCAAACTCAAATAATATACTCATTATTATTGAAACTCAAAATAAATCAATTATAGCTTGAATCTCAAGTCCAAAATAAAAAAAGAAATTAAACCCAACACTTAAATACAAATTGTAAAGGGTAAAGCTCAATTCAAAATCTAATTTAATAAAAATATAATATCTTATTAAGGTATTAAATTTTTAATAATATTTTATGTATTGCTAGTTATAATTATAAACATGTATTTTAATATACTAAATTACACATAACTATTGATACTATATCTTTTATTCTAATCTATAATATAATAATGGTTATATATATTATTCATTATATAATACTATATCTACTATATCAATTATTATTGTTTATTATTATACTAGTTAAAATATGCTCTAAGTCTTTATACTTTTTGTTGACACCATTTTTTGATGGAAAACGGGGTCGACTTGGGTTTTGAAAAATGAAAACAAAAACGGGAGTCGCCACCAATCCTTTTTTGACAAGGTGTGATCGGATCACCTTGAAAAGTGGTTGTTTTTAATAAACGATTTAATTTTATTAAAACAACGATTTTGGTCCACGAAATTCAGAAAAACGAGTTCGTGAGTCGGTTACGCACGAGGAAGGATTAGCACCCTCGATACGCCCAAAATTGGTACCTAGTTGATTACTTAATATTTTAGTGTCGAAAAACTGAAAACTTTAAAGAAATTTAAAATACGATCCTAAAAAAACTCGAATAGCATAGATTAAAATTCAAGAGGATATTTGGCAATTTAGTTAAACGAGAAATCGAAACCCAGCACCTTAGGGCACGTTCATCGAATTTCTAAACGCAAAACATTGCCTTATTTTAAAATTTTTGAAAGGATATTTAGCTATTTGGTTGAACGAGAAAAATCAACACCCAACACCTTAAGGCATGTTTTCTCGAATTTCCAAACGCAAAACATTGCATTATTTTGAAATTTTTGAAAGGATATTTAGCTATTTGGTCGAACGAGAAAAATCGACACCCAGCACCTTAGGGCATGTTTCCTTGAATTTCTAAACGCAAAACATTACCTTATTTTGAAATTTTTTAGAAAAAATTCTCATATCAGGAAAACAGCGTGTCATATCCAATACGTTAGGACATAACATATTGAATTCCCGATAATGAGCTTTTTATTATTTTTAAAAGAGCAATCTCGATTATTTAGATTCAACGAAGAAAATCAAAACCCAATACGTTAGGGCTCGATTCTTTCGAAGATTTAAAATACCGAATATTACTTATATTTTTAAAATTTCTTTCTTGAAATCTAAAAAATTGGGTGTAATGAAATGATGATGATAATGTAAGTAAAATAATCATGAAAAACAAAATATAAATAAGTAATAAGACTAATATAACAACAATCGGGCAGACATCATGACAAATGATAAACATGACAAATGATAAACAGGCAAAAACTAAAGCAAGAAAAACAATAACAAACATGTACATAAATAAACGAACAAAATGATAAACAGATAAAAACTAAAGCAAGAAAAACAATAACAAACATGTACATAAATAAACGAACAAGACTAACAAAATTATAAAAACAATAAAAGACATGTATACATGTATAAAACTATAAAAATAAAAAAGATATATATGTGTATATACATAAAATTATAGAAATATATAAAAACATGTATATATAAAAGTATGTATATGTATGTGTATTTTATATATTTATATAAAATATAAAAACATATGTACATATAAATATATACTTATAAAAATTTAGAAAATATGTATGTAGATATAAGTATACGTATACAAATTATAAAATATATAAAAATAGGAGTTTGTATATGTACCAATATATGCGTATAAAGTTAAAATATATAAAAATATAAAGGTAGGTATATATATGTATATTTATAAAAATTAAAAGAACGTATATTGACATATATATGTATATATTAAAAGTATATGTATACATGCAAAATAATTATAAAAATAGGTATCACAAAAAGGTAAGTATGTAAGTATATTAAAAATATATATATAAAAATATACATATATTAAAAATAAAACTGGAAATAAAATAAAACTAATTAATATATTAATATAATAATAGCAAATACATAAAAGGAAAATAAAGCTAACAATAATTAATATTAAAAATAATAACATTGAAATAATTAACTAAAGTAATGAAAGTATTAAAATGCGGACTAAATCGAACTAATAATGAACATATTGGGCAAATTTAAAATAAAAAGGATTAGATTGCAACAAGCGCCAAAAGGAGAGGGACCAAAAGAGTAAATAAACTAAGACTCCCAAAACGCAGCACTGCGGTGGATTAAATTAATACAAAATAAAATTATGGGGCTAGATTAAAAATAAAAGAAAATAGCGAAAAGGGGCTTGATTGAAGCGTGCTGCAGAGTCGAAGGACTGCGCGCGCAATTATACCCTTCAAAGAAACACGCGGATCCTCCCCCTAAGTCGGGTCACCGCGCGGGTCGAAGGGGCTAAAACGGCGCCGTTTTAAACTTAATATAAATACTAAAAAATAAACTAAAAAAACAGTATCAACATCATTTTTTATTTAAAACAGAGAGAAACTCTCTCTCTCCCTCACTCTCTCGGTCCAGTAACCGACCAACGTCCGGCCAAGGAACCGGTCGTCGGTCGCTGTCCGTCGGCCACAGGACACGATGGTCGGAGGCACAAAATCGGACCCTTTTTGGTCCCTTTTGAAGCCAGTCGCCTCTAAGACACGGATCCAAGGCCGAATCCTTGAAAGGCAAAGCCAAAGGCCCGAAAACTAGGCGAAACCTTTCGCCTCCTCCTCCGGCGCGGCGCAGGTAAAAAAAGGTAAAAAGACTTCTCCTTTTTATTTTTTATTTTTATGTTTTCGAGTTAAAGAAAAGAAAAAATAAACTTAAAAAAACAATAAAAACATTAAGCAAAAGAAAAGAGAAAACTGAGCAAAAAAATGTTCAACCTTTTTTATTATTTCTGTTTTTTTTGAAATCATGAAAAGAAGACCCCTTACAAGTATTAGATTCGACTTTTTATAGCTAATGTTACAAAAATTTCTTGTATTTTCCACTGTTTGCGCTATTTTTTTTTCTGCTTTGCGTGTTTGGTTCCTTATTGCAGGTGGCAGGCGCAAGTGGGTGAGGGGACGTGAGGCACGGCGGTGGCAAAGCAAGTGGCCGATGTGATGTATGGGGAAAACGGCGGTGGTAGCCAGGCATGATAGGGGCGTACGGCGCTAAGAGGCTTAGGAGGGCTAGGGTTTGCATTGACTTTTTTAGTTTGTGGGCTGTTGTTGTTGGGCTTAATTGGGTTGCTGATTTGGGCTTTAGTTTTGGTGTATTGGGTCTATTAGGTAGGTTTAGGTTAATTGGGCCCAGTTTGGGTTAGGTCAAAATGGGCCTGTACACTTTTTACACATTTGAAAGTTATACTATATCATATCATATATGATATATTAATAGTTTATATATATGCATCAATGATTAAATATTATAATTGAGTGTAATACTATATCTTTTATTATACAATAAATTTTTTCTATAACAACCACATTTGTCTGCATAGATTTTGCCTCTTATAGAGAGGTGGCAGTTATACACCTATAGTACTATACTGTTATAGTGAGATAATCGTTATAAACTTATTATAGAATTCATATAATGAATTTTCATCAAATAAAAAAGTGGGAATTATGTTGAAAAAGAAATAAAGTGGGAATCAAATCAATAAATTTAAAAGATGTATAGCACATGCATGCATAATTATTTTTTTACATATTTTATTTTACATTTTTTCACATGATTAATTATAAAGTTTAAAAATCTAAAAAGTTCAATTAATCAATATGAGTTATCAAATTAAATTAATTAATTTATTATGAGCAATTAAATTCAAGTAATCAATTTATCAATTTATAATGTTCTAAATTCATAGTAGAATATGTGGAGTGTGCCTCGTATTTTTGGCCGAAATAGAGTTGATGTCCCAACGAGGAAGAAGCATTTGCTTGACGACATGAGCACCGACGTCACGTCCTAACGACCCGATAAAGGGATCCCGACGAGGCAGCAGCCACGTCACGACGTGGTGATGTGTTCCTAAAGCTTCTCGGTTAAACTTTGATTTCTTTCCCTACTTAAACTTTGATTATTCTAGGGATGTTTTAATCAAATTTGTACACGAAATTTAGCCTATAAATAGGAACTTTTTTACCCTAGAAAGATTTAACCCATAACACATTTAAGTATTAACTTTTACAAGCTTTTAGGGAATTTTGTGTTTAAGTTTTGATGTTCTTATTTTCAAGTTTTGGGGTTTAGTTTTTATCTCCATCTTTGTACTTTTATTTTTTCGATTTAGTGAAATTATCTTTGCTTGTGGTTTTTATCCTCTTCGGAGGGGTTTTTCCATGTAAAATTTGTGTGCTCAATCTTTTAAATTTCTTCATTATTTTTCTTATTCATTGCTTACACGGGTTTATCCCCAACAAATTGGTATAAGAGCTAGTTCAATTTTCGTATTCAACCCATTTTAGAGATGGCAACAACAAGGTTCGACATTGAGAAGTTTGATGACATCACAAATTTCAATCTATGGCAAGTTTGGATGATGACAATACTAGTTCAGAACGGTTTGAAAAATGTCATTACAAGGAATAAGCCCGTAGATATGGAAAAGTCATAATAGGAAGAGCTTGATGAGAAAACCTTGTTTGCAATTTAGTTGTGCCTCTCGAATAGTGTATTCCAGGATTTGTTTATAGAGAAAACAACATATACTCTGTGGAAAAAGTTAGAAACCCTTTATGCGACAAAGTGTTTAGCTAATCATTTGGTGTTGAAACAACGACTATATACATTCCGCATGGATGAATGTGAGCACCTTAGAGGTTACATCAATCAATTTATTAATCTTTTGAATGATTTAAAGAATGTTGAGGTTCAGATTTAAGATTAGGATCAGACCATGCTATTATTATGCTTTTTACCCCTTCATACAAGTCTTTCAAGGAGACCCTGATTTATGACAGAGATAAACTCTCATTTGAGGATGTGAAGGGTAACTTGTTGAGTAAAGAAAAACTCAAAAATAAGTTTGGTTCGGGTAGTAGGTCAAAGCCTCGGTTTTGGTAGCATAAAGGAATCAAGACAAAAGATGATACGACCCGCCCCCGGGAACGGCTATTGTTTCAGCCTACAAGCGAGGCTCATCGTGTTTGCAAGCTGGACGTAGCTCAATTTTATTTTGTGGAGCTTCAATTAGCTTATTTCCAGCTCTTTACAACCTCAATGAGCTCGAACTAGCTCAATAAACTCATTTTAGTTTCTTTTAGTTTTGCATTTTTTTTATTTTGCTGGAATAAATTTTAGTTAATTTAGTTTAAGCTAATTAACTAATTTAACTAGGTGTTAATTGTGCCTTTAAGTCATTTAATGTGTCTTATTATTTTCGGCATTAATAAGTTGAGTTAATTAATTTGTCTTGATCTAGTTAAATTAAAGATGTCTTGATTTTATTTAGTTTGTCTAAATTTATACATGCATTAAATCTGTCCAGCCGAATTTATGTGTCATGTTTATTAATATTCAAGTTGTCACAATGATAATTAGGATGTTCACATTATGTTTTTAATTAAGTTCATTTGTGTTATGTAGGTGCACCCGAATTTGAAGATACATTGGGCAGATTCATGCATGTAGATTCAATGAATGTGAAGGTGCATGTGCAGCTGGTTTAATGCATTAAAGTTGATTAATTTTAGTGTTTTTCAAGGCAACTATTCGGCCAAAAGTGTCCAAGTTGTTCATCCCTCCAAGCTTGGCCGATTCTCTTCTCAAGGGAGCATAAAGGCTATTCACACCATGGCTGTTCGGTTCAGCCATGTTCACACCATGGGGACTCTTCAAAACCTTCCATTCACACCCCAAAAAGGCTGCTCAATTCCTCTTTTAATGCTGGTCGTTTTTCATCAAGAGTTGCCTAATGAATGAGTCAATTAAACTCATTAGGTGAACTTGGCTGCTACATGAATCTCTGAAATTCATTTGATCAATTTGGAAGCTTTAATTCTTGGTCACCATTCAGCCGAATCTACATTGGCCAATATACATGGATTTAAGCTGAATTTATTTCAATGTTTGTTTAGATATTAAGTCTTGAACTTGTCTATTCGGCTACTAGTCACTCAAGCTATAAATAGTTGCTGAATTTCTTGTAAAAGGACTTTTTGCCAAATTTCTGAATGAAATATAATTTTAGTGAGAAATTCACTCTCTTTATTCTCCAAAGCTCAAATTGACTTATCTTCAACGAGTGGCGTCAATCTGACTTTGTTCGAACTTATCACCCATTGGTGTGGCGTTCTTCATACCGTAGGTTCCTATTTTGCTAAATAGAGGGTCTCGGTTTTTATCCTATTTCCATTTCTTTCTTTGAAACCTTAAGCCCGGGTCCTTATTTGATAATAAGGGTTCGATCTTGTTTCATCGAATTACCCAGCAAACAACAACCCATTAAACTCCTTTGTTCCTAAAGCCATCCAACTTCAAACACCAAGACTTGAATTTGATTCAATTCCGACACTACCTAATTTCGATCGGGAAAGATTACGACTCGTCTTTACATCCGAAACGAGCTCGTATCAGTTGGTATCAAAGCTAGCTAAATTAGGTACGTAAATCGTAGCTTCGAAAAAAAAAAAAGTTAAAAAAAAAGTTTCGAAAAAAAAAATCTGAAAAAAAAAAAGAAGGAAAAAAAATTGCAAAAAAAAAAATTTGCATACGGTCTAGGTGCGTACGAAAAGAACGTGAAATATCCGTAAAAAAAAAAAAAAAAAAAAAAAGAGTCTGGAATCACTTCAACAAAAATTTTTTCGAAATCATATTATACACCCTTTTATACCCCTTTGAGTGAAATTTCACACTATTAAAAAAAAAAAATTTCAATTCGTGAATTCATTTTATACGCCACATCTTGAAACCTTTCTTTCTTTCGAGCCTACCCTAAACCATACGATTTTTCCTTTGTTTAGCCTTTGAAGCCGACCCACAAGTGGGATAAGTCTAAGGTAGCTTTTTAGAATATTGAGAGTTGGATTTGAGAGGTAAAAGGCAAGAGAGTACATCAAGAAAAAGCCATTAAAGAGTGTAAACACGAGTGGAGTGCCGAATTATTTTTTTCTTTTTGAGTGAATTGTGAGTTTTTGTTGAGAGGTTATAATTTCATATATCAAGAAATCCTACAAAAAAACATGGCAGAAAGGCAACCTGTTCGAAATGTGCCGGACTTGAATTTGCAAGCATTGCTACGCGAGGTGGAACGATTGTTCGATCAAAAGTTAGAACCGATTCAAGATAGACTTGATCGTGTGGAAGGAAGAGCCCAACGAAGGAGAACTCCCTTAAGCCCTCCAAGAAATCGAGGACGACAATCTGATTTAGATGATGAATCTTTCGAGTCGATTGAACACGAAAGTGATCAAGGGTCCAATGCGAATGTTCAACGAAGAGGCCAACGCAACCGAGGCCAAACGAAATCGAGGGAGGTTCGATGATGACTTGAAAAGCATTAAGTTGTCAATCCCTTCATTCCAAGGCCGATCGGATCCCGAAGCTTATCTCGAGTGGGAGAAAAAGATCGAGCTTATATTTGAATGCCATAACTATTCTGAGGCCAAGAAAGTTAAGTTGGCTGCTATCGAATTTTCGGACTACGCAATGGTGTGGTGGGACCAACTTACAACTAGCCGAAGGCGAAATGGCGAGCGTCCTATCCAAACATGGTCCGAGATGAAAGCTGTAATGCGACGACGTTTCATCCCTTCGTACTACCATCGGGAGTTGTACCAGAAACTTCAAAATCTTACACAAGGGACGAGAAGCGTGGAGGATTACTTCAAGGAGATGGAAGTGGCCATGATTCGAGCGGATGTGGAGGAAGATCGAGAGGCAACTATGGCTCGTTTCTTAGCCGGACTTAACCGTGAAATTGCCAACATAGTTGAGTTGCAACACTACGTAGAGATCGTCGATATGGTTCACATGGCGATCAAGGTCGAAAAGCAACTCAAAATGAAAGGAGCCGTACGTGGTTATTCCTCTTCGAATGCATCTAAGTGGAACCAAGGGGCAAGTAAGAATGTTTCAACAAATCAATCAAAAGAAACTGTGGTGCCCATGAAGTCCAACAAGTCTGTGGCTGAATCTAGCAAAGGTAAGGCCATTGAAAATACTCAATCCCGAACACGTGATATTAAGTGTTTTAAGTGCCAAGGGAGAGGGCACATCGCAAGCCAATGCCCAAATCGTAACACAATGATCATGCTTCCCAATGGTGAGATTGAATCGGAGGATGAAGTAGACAAAAACGAAGAAGAAGTTCAACATCCATCCGAAAATGAAGATGAAGTAGAATTTGCTGTTGAAGGTGAAATGCTCATTGTTAAAAGAAGTCTTAGTGCACAAAGCTCTATAGGTGAACCGCAACGCGAGAATTTGTTTCATACCCGATGTTATGTTAATGGAAGGGTTTGTAGCGTTGTGATCGATGGCGGGAGTTGCACAAATGTTGCAAGCACACTTATGATCAAGAAGTTGTCTTTGCCGACCCTTAAGCACCCAAGTCCCTATAAGATGCAATGGCTCAATGAAGGAGTCGAACTTAAGGTAACCAAACAAGCCTTGATTTCCTTTTCAATTGGAAAGTACCAAGACGAGATTTTGTGCGACGTTGTGCCCATGCATGCGGGCCATTTACTGCTTGGGAGGCCGTGGCAATTTGATCGGCGAGTCAAGCACGATGGGTTTTCTAACCAATATTCGTTCAAGCACAAGGGCAAAAATATCACTTTGGCCCCATTGTCTCCACAACAAGTGATGGAAGATCAACAACGATTAAAGCAATCTTTGGAAGAATTGAATGAACAAAAAAAGAAATTGAGAGAGAGTGAAAAAGAAAAGAATCTAGATTGTGAGAAAAACAAGATCAAAGAAAAAGAAAGTGAAAGAAATTTGAGTGAGAGAAAGAAAAATGTTTTGATTAATCGTTGTCTTCCTATCTCTTCATTTTTTCAGGTTAAACCAAGCAAGGAATTACGATTACATTATATTCCTGAGAAGAGAAGGTTCATATTGCGAGAGAATGGTAAAACCGATCTTCAAATCCCTAATTTCAAGGATAAACAAGGTTTGATTTCTGAAAAACTAAAAACATCTCTGTTTTGCTCAAGAAGTGATGATGTTCGTGACTATGATGAGTTTGATGAAGAAGTAAAAGGTTGTTGGCCATTGTTAAATTTAAATGTGCAAAACTTGATTCTATTTAGTGATCTTGTTTGTTTGGGCCGACTAATACTTGTCCTACATATTGGCTCAAATGAATTATTGTCGACTTGTGGTTACTCTTTAAAATCATTTTCTTCATTGGATGAGACTTTGCATGGTAAAGGTGTGATAAATCAATTTAATTGTTTGAATCACGAGTGTTTGAATCCTTTTGATCAAGTGTGGGTTGGGATATGTGTTTATTTGAATGAACTGTTCATATTTGAAGAATTATTTCCCATGACTAGGTCATTGATGAAATTGGAAAATCCATTTGGAAAGGTAAGGCTTATCTATATTCTTGAATTCGACAATAGCTTATCTGCTCCAATTGTGATTGAAAATTTGGTAAGAGTTTGCAAGTTTTTAGTTCATCGTGTCATTTATAATTTTCTTTATTGTGTAGGTGACACCTTGAAGTGGCTTTGCCCTAAAGAGGGAGGGCAAGTAACTAATCGGTGTTATTTTCAATCTATTCATGAATTTCAGGTTGTTGGGCATAAGTTTGTTAAATTTAACAACCAAGGGGGCTTTGTTAAGGAAGGATATTTCGCGAGCAAATGGCCCGATTTGGGGACAAATCGCTTTAAAGAGGGAGGGGATGATACGACCCGCCCCCGGGAACGGCTATTGTTTCAGCCTACAAGCGAGGCTCATCGTGTTTGCAAGCTGGACGTAGCTCAATTTTATTTTGTGGAGCTTCAATTAGCTTATTTCCAGCTCTTTACAACCTCAATGAGCTCGAACTAGCTCAATAAACTCATTTTAGTTTCTTTTAGTTTTGCATTTTTTTTATTTTGCTGGAATAAATTTTAGTTAATTTAGTTTAAGCTAATTAACCAATTTAACTAGGTGTTAATTGTGCCTTTAAGTCATTTAATGTGTCTTATTATTTTCGGCATTAATAAGTTGAGTTAATTAATTTGTCTTGATCTAGTTAAATTAAAGATGTCTTGATTTTATTTAGTTTGTCTAAATTTATACATGCATTAAATCTGTCCAGCCGAATTTATGTGTCATGTTTATTAATATTCAAGTTGTCACAATGATAATTAGGATGTTCACATTATGTTTTTAATTAAGTTCATTTGTGTTATGTAGGTGCACCCGAATTTGAAGATACATTGGGCAGATTCATGCATGTAGATTCAATGAATGTGAAGGTGCATGTGCAGCTGGTTTAATGCATTAAAGTTGATTAATTTTAGTGTTTTTCAAGGCAACTATTCGGCCAAAAGTGTCCAAGTTGTTCATCCCTCCAAGCTTGGCCGATTCTCTTCTCAAGGGAGCATAAAGGCTATTCACACCATGGCTGTTCGGTTCAGCCATGTTCACACCATGGGGACTCTTCAAAACCTTCCATTCACACCCCAAAAAGGCTGCTCAATTCCTCTTTTAATGCTGGTCGTTTTTCATCAAGAGTTGCCTAATGAATGAGTCAATTAAACTCATTAGGTGAACTTGGCTGCTACATGAATCTCCGAAATTCATTTGATCAATTTGGAAGCTTTAATTCTTGGTCACCATTCAGCCGAATCTACATTGGCCAATATACATGGATTTAAGCTGAATTTATTTCAATGTTTGCTTAGATATTAAGTCTTGAACTTGTCTATTCGGCTACTAGTCACTCAAGCTATAAATAGTTGCTGAATTTCTTGTAAAAGGACTTTTTGCCAAATTTCTGAATGAAATATAATTTTAGTGAGAAATTCACTCTCTTTATTCTCCAAAGCTCAAATTGACTTATCTTCAACGAGTGGCGTCAATCTGACTTTGTTCGAACTTATCACCCATTGGTGTGGCGTTCTTCATACCGTAGGTTCCTATTTTGCTAAATAGAGGGTCTCGGTTTTTATCCTATTTCCATTTCTTTCTTTGAAACCTTAAGCCCGGGTCCTTATTTGATAATAAGGGTTCGATCTTGTTTCATCGAATTACCCAGCAAACAACAACCCATTAAACTCCTTTGTTCCTAAAGCCATCCAACTTCAAACACCAAGACTTGAATTTGATTCAATTCCGACACTACCTAATTTCGATCGGGAAAGATTACGACTCGTCTTTACATCCGAAACGAGCTCGTATCAAAAGATGTCGCTACTGTAAAAAAGTTAGGTCACTTCAAGGTAAGTTGTTACAAACTATGGAATAAAAAGGCTGTTGAGAGAAACGAGAAAGAATTAGTTGATGCTAATTTGGCCGACGAAAAGGGTAATGATTTCTTGTTGGTGTCAATGAGCGAAAGCTCCAAACTTACGTTTGAGTGGATCCTGGATTCAGGTTGTTCTTTCCACATGTGTCCCAACAAGAATTAGTTCTCCACATATAGTTTAGTTGAAGGTGAAGTTGTGCATATAGGGAAAGGGTCATCCTATAAGGTAATTGGTGTTGGTACCGTTCAGATTAGGATGCATGACAAGACAATCAGGACACTACTAGATGTCAGACATGTGACTGATTTAAAGAGAAATCCCATCTCTTTGGGAAATTTGGACCCAAAGGTTTGTAGAATTAACATCGAGTCAAGCGGCATTAATGTATCTCGTAGGCTCTCGTTTTGATGAAAGGTAGAAAGATTAGTAGTTTTTACGTTGTACAAGACTCAAAAGTGACTGGTGAAACAACATGTCCTTCGTCTATTAAGGAGTCGAAGTCAACTCATTTGAAGCAGAGACAACTTGGTCATAGGGGGGAAAAAGGTATGACCATTTTGAATAAGAGTGGTTCTCTTTTGGGTGCAGGTTTTGGAAGGACAGAACATTGTGTTCATGGAAAGTAGACTCGAGTTAGGTTTGATTTGGAAGTGTACAAATTGAAGACTAAAAGTCTTCTAGTTTCAAAGTTTAAGCACAGCTTGGACTCAGTTAATATTCTACAAAATTCAAGGTAGGCTCGTGGAGGGCTTTGACAAAGGTGACATTGTGGAAATACAAGTCAACGTAGAGATTTGTGGAGTGTGCCTTGCATTTTTGGTTGAAATAGAGTTGACATCCCGATGAGGAAGAAGCATTGTCTCGACGATACGACCACCGACGTCACGACGAGAAGATTCGTCATGTCCTGATAATGCGATGAAGGGCATCCCAACGACGCAACAAACACGTCACAACATGGGAATTTGTTCCCTGAGCTTCTCGATTTTCTTCTCCCGGTTAAACTCCGATTTCTTTCTCTACTTAAACTTTGATTATTCTACGGATGTTTTAGTCAAATTTGTACACAGAATTTAGCCTATAAATAGAAACTTTTCTACCCTAGAACAATTTAACCCATAACACATTTAAGTATTAGCTTTTACAAGCTTTTAGGGAATTTTGTCTTTAAGTTTTGAGAGTTCTTATTTTCAAGTTTCAGGGTTTAGTTTTTTATCTCTATTTTTGTACTCTTTGTTTTTGCCGATTTAGTGAAATTATCTTTGCTCGTGGTTTTTTCTACTCTTCGGAGGGGGTTTTTCCATATAAAATTTGTGTGTTCGATCTTTTCAATTTCTTTATTATTTTTCTTATTTGTTGCTTACACGGGTTTATCCCTAAAAAAATACTTGATTAGGGAACTTAATAGTTTTATTGAATTGATATATTTAATTCCTTTCATTGAAGATTATTTTCATTTAATAAAATATGATTAATTGATTTTTTTAATGTGAAATTCAATCATTTTATTGAAATAATAATTTAATTAATATCATTTTCATTTAATAAATAATAATTAATATGTTTACTTATATGAAATAGCTATAAGATTACTTAAAAATTTAGACAATATGTTGTTATAAAGAACTAATTTAATAAAGAATGTACTACATAACTATGGATGTTGTTTTTATAAGTGATAAACTATTATACAAAGTTAAAATAAAACATAAAAAAATGATTCTCTTAGAAACTTTGTTGTTATAACGAAATGTTATATAATGGGTGGTTGTTATAGAGAGGGCATTGAATGCCCTCTACCCGACCAGATGAATTGGATCCAAGTATTGGGTGTTACGTCTTATAACATATGTAACTTAAGCTTTTTGCCTATGCAAAAGTTCTATCCATGAATGTGACAGAGTCTCTTATGGGTGTACGTTGTATGGTTACATTTACAATGCGTGAAAATAAAATTTTAGTATTCTCTATTTTATCTCCTAGTCTACTGTAAACACATTGGAACGTTACTTAAACAACTTATGATCTAACTTGAACATGCCACTTAACTTCCTTTGTATGCATAACAACCCATCGCGTCGCTTCCTTTTGGTATATCCCTAGCATCGTCTCTCCTGGCGCATACTTATTTGTAACCTAAAATATGAAATAACCTTTGTAACTTCATAAGAACTTAGTGAGCTAAACTTTAAATACCTGATTCATTATATCAAAGTGCAATAGATGCTTCACATGTCCCTCATGTGTCATTTGACTTTTCCTTATTCCTTTTAGTAGTTACTTCACTGAGATTTCCTTTAATAGACTGTAATTACTCTTCTCTATTTTAGACTTTTGTGTTCCTTTTAGGGTCTTTAGGGGCTTATTTTCCTTTCATATTCATTGAGCCATCACTCTTCTAGGCTTCAGATTCGAGGTCCGAACTCAAATGGTCGTTTCTTTCCTTTAAACGTACTATACTTAAAATCTATTCACTTTCTATGTCCCTTATTAAATCCTATATTTACATAGTCATTAACCATTTCGTTTACCTTATTAACAAACTTAAAATCTTATTTCATACTTACTGATTTTACCACTACCATCGGGTGAGGTAGACTACGCCCAGTACTTAACATAGAGTTCGCCTAAATAAGAGTTTGATAGTGTGACGCAGTCTCTGACAACTTCCAAACCGAACGAGCTTCCGAATCACTATAAAACACTGAAATTAAAATGGAGTAGAAATGAAGCTTAGTAAGTTCGTATGACTAATAAATACAACTTACCAAATCATCACAATTTAGGTAAACAAAAATAAAAGAATAGAAGCAACTTAATTTGGCCCAAAGCCTATCATATAATCACAATCATGTTGGCAAATATATTTATATATCAAAATATAAATTACTTCTCGCATTTCACACAAATACATGTACTGATTCGTATCGAACTTGTATAACCTCATATCATCACTGTGCCCGTTGAACCATTTGGAATACTATCGGATACTCGGGTATCTCGCACACTAAGTGCCAATACATGGTCGAAACCACCTCTATCTCATATAGATGCTTGCTCTCGAGCCATCGCTGGGTCTACTCACACAAGCTGTCAGTCAAAACGTAGCTACACGGTGCTACTCACACAAGCTGTAAAGTAACTGCAACACATGTCAGAAACTCAGCCACCAGTAGGACGTACGAGACCAGCACCTAAAACATGATAACCCCTAATGACATGTCATTTGTATCCTATCTATTCCTAAGGTTTAACCGGGATCCAATTCATAAGTTGTCGAATCTTTGTTGAGTATTTCCATAGAGTCATATCATTACAATTATAATAATAAAGCATTTAAAACACTTATAATTTAATACTTATTAACATACGAACTTACCTTGAATTAGTACAGAGACAATAACTCGATTAATCCACTACTTTGTCTTTTTCCCAATTTAATTCCAAGTTATAATCAAATTTAACTAATATAATATTTATTCTATTCAATTCAATCCAATTTCATGTTATGGAAAAATTACCACTTTGCCCCTAAACATTTAACTTCTTTACAATTTAGTCCCTAGGCTCGTAAAATAAAATTCATGCAATTTCACCCCTAACCAAGCCTAGTCAAATTTCATATAAACCCATATCAGCCCGTACCTTTCACAATTTCACAAATTTAACACACAATTTTAACATTTCTCAATTTAGCCCCTATTTGACAATTTCATTAAAAATCTCTTAACAAAAGTTGTTTAATTAACAACAATGACTCATTTTTTTCCATTAAACTTCAAAAGCAACAGAAATGCTCTCATGGAAAAACCCTAGAATTTCAACCATTTTGCAAATTAGTCTCTTATTTAGCTAGATTAAGCTACAACGATTCTAAAAACATAAAAATCAACAAAAACAGGACAATAAATCACTTACATGCAAAGGGAAAGCTTGAAAAAATCTCTCCTCTCCTTTAATGGTGATTTACGGCTAGCATAGATGAAAAATGGGGAAGATGATATATTTTCTTTCATTAATTTAGTCTTTATTTACCTAATTACTATTTTACCCTTACCTAACTTTAAAAATTACTCAAATACCAAGCCATGCACATCCACTATCACCTTTAATGGTCTAATTACCATATAACAACCTCCAATTTAAAAATCTATAGCTATTTAACACATTTAGCTAATAGAACACAACTTTCGCACTTTACGTGATTTAGTTCTTTTTCACAAATTAAGCATACAAACGGTAAAATTTCTTAACGAAATTTTTATGCCATAATTCTAACATGCTGTAGACCATAAAATAATATTAAAATAAATTCTTTGACCTCAGATTTGTGGTCCTAAAATCACTATTCTGATTTAATTGAAAACGGGCAGTTACACACGTCCTTACTCTTTTCATGTTTGACACATATTTCATTCTGGCCCGTTTTTCCTTACTGACCTTTGTCCCTTTTCATTAATATAGAGTCTGCCCCATTCTTAACATTTAGAACCTTTCTAATAACATACCATTACTTTTCCTTCAGAGAGTCATTTACCTGGACTTTGCCAGAAAGATTTCTTTTACCAGATGACCACAAAGCCGTGCTCCTTTCAGATAACCATATAATTCCATTTATTACCATAGATGATCGTAAAGGTGTCATCGTAACTATAGATAGCCATGAATGTGTCCAGATAAGTTTAGGTTGCCATAAAGGCGCCTACTCACATTAGATAGTTACAAAGGCATCCAAACACATACATAAGATTGCCATAGAGGCGTTCATATAGATAAATAGCCACAAAGGTGTCCCCATATAACAAGCTTTGCCACAAAGGCGCATTCAACATAATCAGCCACAAGGGTTCTCATACACAAAATCAGCCACAAAGGCTCTCATAAAATAGAATCAGCCACAAAGGCATCCACTTTAACAAATTCAACAACAAAGGTTCACATATAACATATTTTGCCACAAAGGCTCACGTATAACAGAGAATAGCCACAAAGGCTTCCACTTATCAAAGAACAGCGAAAAAGGCTTCAACATTTCATTAAATGACATTTTCGACGATATGGATTTGCCTAAACTCAATGTTTTGAGGTTCGCCCATCATCACCTAGTACTTGTCCAACTGTCCTTTATCATTTTTCGCACATGACGCCATAGTCCCAAACTAGGTCTTACAATATGCGGTCTTCATATCCCCACATGATGCCATAGTCCCAAACTAGGTCTTACAATATGCGGTCTTCATATCCCCATATGATGCAATAGCCACCATGAATAGGTCTTACACTATATGGTCTCCACTTCTCTATATGATGCCATAATCCTAGACTAGGTTTTACACTATACGGTCTTCTTACCATGGCTATGGACTTCCATATCAGAATTTGTGTTTACTCTCTTGATGAGCTCACATGTAAGCAGACTCGACATGCAGACTTATGCAATTCATGCAACTTATGCAACTTATGCACAGACTCCTTATTTAAAGACCTACTCATAGAGAGACTTCATGCTTTTAAACGTTTTTATGCATGTACATACTTGTTTATAGTGGATAGAAAGATATCATCAGACTCACGCCTTCTTTACTCGTTCATTGTACACAAATGTTTTTTTTCTTAACAAAGCCACATTTTTGTTTAGGCATCAAGCCACACATGCAAGCTTATCAGATACACATTTCCACAGAATCAACAAATCACACATGCATAACTCATCAAGCATTGATCTTCACAGAACAGACAAGTTACATAAGCATGCCTTTCTTTCTCACTTCCCATAACAATTATAAGCATAGAGAAATCAACATATAAACATACAAACATACATGTATACAAAAAGATAAGTTAGAGATTCGTGAGGTACTCACAAGACCTTCACGATATCTTCACCTAATCCTCACATTTTATAACTTCAAACATCATATTTGGGATTCCTTCAAAACATTAACCCACATAAAACTCATCAAGATCTTGTGAGTACCAACAACCCCAAAACATTAAACCACATAAAACTCATCAAGATCTACTCATTTAACTAATCTTTCCTTTTACCTTAAACACTAAAATCACATAGTAAAGCTCTACCAAACTTGATCTATCAAGCTAACAAAATTTCTCTCTGGTAGCATAGCATGCAAAGTTACAAATCTCACCTCCATAGGGGCATCTCAGAGCTTATCCTCTTATTCTAGACTCACGACCCACCAAATTTGGGTGTTACAACTCTCTTTCCCTTAACAAAATTTTGTCCTCGAAATATTTATTCCTCCTAGGATTTCAACTATTTGGATAAAATTAGTTAGATACGCCAACCACATGTCAAAATAACACGAATTTCCTTGCATAACTTCCAAATCTAGATTTCTTAAAAAATATATTTTATCCTTCTTTTTCTTTTATTACATTATCAATCTTGAAACGTAATAGATAACCCCAAATTAGTTCACGAGAACCTAGTGAGAGAAGATAACTTTCACCTACTTTGTACTTTTGTTAAATTGCAGATAGTTCAACACTAACGCCTCTTTCCTCTTTCAATATCATAGCTCTACATCGTCAAACACTAAACAAAATTAGACATATTCATCCTTGTGACCGTCTAGATTCTTCTCCTTTTCCATTGTTCTTACGATAATCCTAAGATATTCTTTCAACTCATCTTGTTCTTGATCCTTTGTTAGCATCCTTTGCAAACCAATGCATTCGTAGCTTTATTTGTAAACTTAAGTTCAACCCATGCTAACCTTCATAGTTACAACTTATTGATTGGCCTTTTTTGAATGTTCAAATTTCACTATATATTCAGAAAATCTTCTCAAAGATATTCCCATTACGTTTCTACGAATCATTTCCTTCAGTCTTGTCTTAACTTGATCCTGCACTTACCATATAATCAATAGATATCTTAAATCATTCTAATTTCATTGTTCACACTTAAGAGTCATATTGAACACATCATATAGCTACATAAAGATCCCTCTAACATTGATATGGTTCATACTAGACATTTTTGATCAGCAACCATACAACCCTTAGAACTCATGCTTCACATACTAGACACCTTAATGTAGATGTACTTCAACTTAATACATACCTATATGTAATTCATCATGTAATTCAAACTTATCTAATTTCTTATATAACATACACACTCTCTTCTGTAATATTTTATATACTCTTCACGATTTCCAGAATATAGATCATAACAATACCTTGAGGGATACTTAGCAATCTTGTACGAACTATCGTATGCCAACCGGTATTTTGCATTATTAATTCTGATAGATACTACTACATTCTTATCATTCTTTTACACGCCAGTTAGCAAGTGTTCTATCACAAATTGATGTGGCATATTAGGCTTTTCTAACACACTTAAGGAGCTTTTTCTCGAGCAAAATAGAGTTTTTAGCTTAGTTTTTTTGTTATTTTTGTATTTTTATATTTTTGGGTAATAAGTGAAAGTCTCTCATTTTGTTTTCTATTTTTTACCCAAATTGGTTTATAGTTCCATTGGGAGGTCTAACGTGTGTTTAAGTGATGTAGGGATGTGTCAAAGTTTGAAAATGAGCAGGAACGACATCTAGGGTAAGGGTATCACGATATCCAATCCCAGGAATCGTGATACCTTGGACAATATATAACACCAATGAGACCCTTTAGCGATATCGCGATATACACCTTTCAAAGAAGACCCTTAAGTTCAGTACTGCCTGAGATATCGTGATATCCTCTTCTAGGAATTGCGATATCACCTTTGTTAGAGGGAAAAACTTGGACAAAAAGGGTAACCTTTGTCTACCCAACCCACCAATCACACAAGGCCTATGTAGGGGTGGCATCAAAAGTCATAAGAATACCCTTCAAAAGAACCAAAAATTGCTAAGGAAGAGAGACACATTAGCTTAGTTTAGGTTTCTTTAGTTTTTTTCTATACTTTTCTAGTGTTTTTATTTTTTCTTATTCTACCTTAGATTATAGTTTATTTTTTTGCATTTACTTCTTGCGCTTCCTATTCTTTATGTTAGTTAAATTAGTTAACACTGTAGCTAAGTTTTATTTACATTTCTAGTCCATGTATCTTTCCTTCAAGACTCTTTAAGCTTTAGTTTAATGTATTTTAGTTTATTTTACTTTAAATCTGTTAAAGCTTATTCCTTTTATGTTTTTTTCTTTAGATTTCACTGTTAAATGCTTTCAGTTTAATGCTATTGACGTTTTCTTGCATAAAAATCTCAACTTTCGTATTTTTCTCAAGCTTTACTTTCATGGCTGCTTTGTTTTTCGTTGTTATGTTTATTTTCTTGACTTTCAGTATGTAGAGCTAAAACCTAAAGGAGGTTAGTTGATGGAGATGTGGATAAACTAAAATATTTTGACAAATGACTAATTCATAACAAATTAGACTAATTTGAATAGAACTAAGACCTTAGGTAGTGACACCCCTAAGGGAATATTAAGATAAAATGAGATCGAAAGGTAATCTTGTCACGTAGTCGTTCGTTAGTCCTAGATTAACCGGCGAGACCAGAAGATAAAATGGTGCCACTTGGTAATTTACGAGATTTATGTCTCTAGTTTGAGATTTGGTGAACCACATCAAAGTCAGCCAACCCCCATTAGTCATTTTCTAGATAGTCCCTTTAGTTTACATTTCATGCAATTTAGTCCCTAGAGTAGAATATTTAATTTTCTTACAAACTCATCTTTTATGAATCGCCATAATATAAAATCGTATTAGTGTTCACTTAGTCTCTATTGTGTATTCTAGTTATTGCTCAACCGCCTTTTCATTGGAATATTTCGGTGTTTCATGGTAACACTATATATATTAAAACTGACTTGTACGCTTGTAGTAAAATCGAGCTTTAAAAATTATTTTATAAATTTGTTTTTTAATGCACACGCACCCAGCTAGTTAAGTTGTTGGCATCGTTTCCAGGGAAGACAGTGTAAGATTGAGTGTACACTTTTATGTAGAGATAAACAGGCAAAGTAGGATTTATAGATGACTTTATTTTCCATTTATTTTTGTGTTATTCAACTTTTAGGTGATTTTCTTCAATCTCTCGTGTTTGTAGGAACGTTGTATGTGTTCAATCGGTAACGATGTCTTACTATTTGAGCTGGAACCGAAACATATCATCATACACACAATGAGGGCACAACTTACGAGAGACATTTCATTTCCACCAAGAGACCAACCTATCAAAGATCCATAAGGAGAAAGTTGGCAACTACCACAAGTAGCTATGGAGCAAAGAACTTTGCGCGATTATGCGATGCCCAAATTGGAGCTGTTCGAGGTAGCATTAATTGCCCAGTGATTAATGCTAACAACTTTGATTCGACAATGATCCAAATTGTACAATCAATCCTTCAATTTGAGGGTTAATGAATGAGAATGCAAATTAACACCTTAAGAGGTTTCTAACCATTTGTGATACTTTCAAATATAATGGGGTATCCAATGACACTATTCGTCTTCAGTTATTCCCTTCCTCCCTTACAAACGATGTTTTTTTGTGGTTAGATTCACAGCCAGTATATTCAATCAACACTTGGGATGGGCTAGCGAGCAAATTTTTGGCAAAATATTTTCTACCAAGCAAGACGTTGAAACTTCGGATGGATATTAAGAATTTTCAACAATTGAAAGGAAAGTCATTATATGAGGCCTGGAAGCACTTCAATTTGATGTTGCGCAAGTGTCTGTACTATGGTTTACAAGATTGGCTGCAACTTTAAGTCTTCTACAATTGACTTGACGGGAATTAACACTCTAGTCTTGATGGAGCATCCACTGGAGCATTCATGTCAAAAACTTACACCGAGGCTTGTCAACTCATCGAGGATGTGGTGATGAACTCTTACATGTGGTTGGTTGAGTGATTCACATATCGAGCCAGACAAGTGGCGACAAACGTTGTCACTAGCAAGGATAAGAATCAACAAGTCCTTGAGAGGCTTAATCAATTGGAGATGAATTCGACCAAGGCACAAGTCCAAAACCAACCTAATCTAACCAATTTTAATGCAGGGCACGATGATGATAATAACCATATGGTTGCTAATTATGTAGGGAACAAAGCGGGACCTTCAAATCAAAGGAACCAAAATGCTAACCCTCTAAAACCCAACGCACCATACTAGCCTCCATTACCTTTTAGAGCATCCCAAGACCAAAAAAAAAACCAACATACATTTTTAAAATATTTCTATTGAAAGAGGCCGAAGTCTATTTCTCAAGTATTCAAGGGCGAATGTTTACCCTTGAAAGAGGCTTCGATCCTTCGACCTTGGATTGTGAGGAAGTTGGGATGTAGTTCACTTTCATCGATGGATGAATATCGCTATGGTGTTAACTACACCTACCGTAATTTTGGTAGTTTTGGAGTTTTACTCTAACATGAAATTTTTTTAAAGAAATAATATGTACGTTTGACATAAAAAAGTCAATATATCCTCTGAAGCTAGTAGTGAATATTATGAAAATGTCATTTTGTCCGATATGGATCTTGTTAAATTTAAAAGCATGGATATGGACACTATTTTATCATTTTTAACTGAGGGGGGAGGGGAATGGTAAAGTGAAGGGTATAATGATTACCCTTTATCTTTCAAGCAAACTATCATGTTTCTCATTGCTAAGATGTGGATGCAATTCATTTGTACTTGCATCTCACCATTGCTTAACACTAACACTGTTAATCTTTTTTGAGTTGCATTGTTGTATTGTATTTTGCAGCGAAAGTATGTTAGCCTTTGGAAATGGGTCAACAAGGAAATTCAAAAATGTGTATCAGGCATCAGGGTTGGGTTATGTTTTACTCATTTAATTATCGACTTGCGTCGAAGTGCAGGAGTGGTGATGGGGACCAAAGAATAATTTTATTGTCCCACAATTAGTATTATTAGAGACACTCTCATGCAGTAACCCCAAGATCTAAAAAAATAAAAATAAAAGAATGGATCCAATGGGGCAAACAAAAAATGGAGATGCCTCCGGCTTTGCCAAAGAAATCCACAAAGGCAAAGGTGAAAAAGACTGACGAGCCTACAAAATGGGAGTGTAGGCTAGGCTGCGATGTGTGATATAACATAAGACTCCTATAGTCCGTGAAAATAGGCATGAACATGTTTCTAAAGTATAGAATGGCCCGAACGGTTGAGTGACTCGTCTGAGGGTAAGAAAGACGTGGCCGAGCCACAAGAAGAAGATAAAGAAATAGATGATGAGGCCATGAAGGATGACGACTTCACCTCCTATCAGGGGAACCTTGAGAGTGCCCTTTCATCCATAAGGAAACTTAAAAGGGGACTCGTTTTATGATATCCTAGTGATCAACCTTGGATGCAACCGTCAAGACCCATTGTAAGCAAAAAAGGAAAAGGAATCGCATGAATGAGCGAAGGTTCTGAGGATTATTCAGACTAGTTATATGCTTTTGCATTGTATTATTTTTAATGTGACTTGTAAACTATTAAAAACTTTTGATTTTGTTTCCTATTTTGGATATTGTTATTTTGTTTTTGGATTTTTTGTTGTTTGTTTTTCTTTATTTGTTTTCCTATGTGCAACGAGTTACCTTGAAAGACTACATGACATATAGAGCTTCAACAAGGATGTGGTTGCCTGAGCTAGTCTGATAATCCATTATAGGGAAGTTTGGTAACCTTTTATCTTTTCTTTTGCACACATTGGTGATAATGTGTAGTCTGAGTGTGGGGGGCACATAAACTTTATGTGTTTATGTTTTCTTGTTTTTATGTTTGTTTTTGTGTTTATTTTAATGGTCATGGATTTTTGAAAAAGAATTCAAAAATCCAAAAATATTTTTCTTCTTTGTTTTTAATTATCGTTATTACATGGTGCTTGGACTAGTATTAAGTAATAAGTTAATAGTTGTACATATCAAATGCGTATATAGGATTGCCAAACTTGTAAATTTTGAATGATACTAGACAATTTCTTCCTCTTAATTGTAGAGTAATTAGTTCACTTAGTTAATAGGTATAATATGTTAGAGGCAATAAACAAAATGAAAGTGTATAAAATGTATCGTAGGATGAATAAAAGATACAGATCCTTGTAGATAAATAATTTGAATTGCTAATTTCTCGTTTAAATAGATGTATGCTTAAATAAATGTTGCTAGGTGATTAATCCGAGAAAGACCATAGGCATTATTTGTATAGTCTTGAGCCTAAAGGACAACCTTAAACACTACAGTACCCCTAGTTCTTGAATTTGAGCCTTACATTACTCTTTTCAATAAGCCTCTGTGTTGGAAACTTTGAGCCTAAATTGAGTTCAAAACTCAACCATTTACTATCCTTGAACTTTGTAATGCACTATTGAATGGACGTTAGGCCATATACATCGAGGGGTAGGTAGGAACATTACTAAGTTTCTAAAAAATGTACTCGAATGATAGTGAAGAGGGATTGAATTAACACATAATTGACTGTTTCTTAGAACCATGCTTGAAAAAAGAGAGAAAGAAAAAAAATGAAAGAAAGAAAAGTGAGGATCAAAAGCATTGTGAGACAAAAGAACAAACAAAGTGTGAAAATGCTCAAAAATAAGAAAAAAAATGAGCATAAAATAGTTTTGAATTCATAGTGTGCAAAAATGAGCTTATATCAATTAACCTCTTCCACATTGTTGAAGAGATAAAGAAGGTGAGAGAAATAAAGAAGGCGGTGAGATGTAACGATCACATTCGGAGGAATCAGGAACAATGTCGTGTGATTTACTATTCATAGTGCTTAAACCATTTGGAGATGAACTTCCTTTGAGTACGTACCAACCTCAGCCTCAAAACTTTACAAGCCTAAAAGACCTTTGGGACCCGAATAAGTCATTGGCATATTAGTTTGTATATAGCTTGCATTTTTTAAAATGAGTGTGAACAATTCTTTTTAAATATCTATGAGCGATCCGTATAATTTATTTTGATGGGTAACATTTGTCCATATATTCATGTACATTTCATTTATCTCTATTAACACTTTAAAATTTTGAACTAATAATATTTGCATTAGGAGTAGGTAAATTAACTAGGTATCATTCTTAAATTGCTTGTGACGTCATTCTTGTACAAATTTGATGTCATATATCTATATAACTTAAATGTTTGATTTAGTCCAAGGGACGTCTTTTTGCATGTTTTGTGTGTTTTCTTGAGGACAAGAAAAGAATTAAGCATGGGGGAATATGATCTACAACAAATCGATATGGCAAATTAGGCTTTTCCGACACAATTAAGGAGTTTTTTCTCGAGCAAAATAGAGTTTTTAGCTTAGTTTTTTGTTATTTTTGTAATTTTATATTTTTCAGGTAATAAGTGAATATAACTCATTTTTTTTTTATTTTTTTCACCCAAATTGGCCAATAATGCCATTGGGAGGTTGAACATGTGTTTAAGTGATGTAAAGACGTACCAAAGGTTGAAAATGAGCAACGACATCTAGGGAAACAATATTGTGATATACAACCCTGGAAATGCGATACCTCCAGTAATGTATAAGATCAAGGAGATCTTTCAGTGGTATTGCGACATCCTCCTTGGGTATCATGATATCCACCTCTCAAAGAAGACCCCTAAGTTCAATACTGCCCAAGATATCGCAATATCCTCTTCTAGGTATCACAATATCCTCTTCAGGGTATCGCGATATCACCTTCATCAGAGGGAAAAACTTGGACAAAAAGGGCAACCTTTGTCTACTTGACCCACCAATCACACAAGGCCCATCTAGGGGTAATTTTGGCATCGAAAACTCATATGAACACCTTTCAAAACAACCAAAAATTACTGAAGAAGAGAGACACATTAGCTTAGTTTAGGTTTAGTTTTCTTTAGGTTTTCTTTAATTTTTCTCTATACTTTTCTAGAGTTTTTATTTTTCTCTTCTTCTACCTTAGATTAGAGTTTATTTTTCTATATTTACTTCTTGCTCTTCCTATTCTTTATGTTAGTTAAATTAGTTAACACTGTAGCTAATGTTTATTTACATTTACAGTTCCTATACCTTGCTTTCAAGACTCGTTAAGCTTTAGTTTAATGTATTTTATTATATTTTACATTAAATATGTTAAAACTTTTTCCTTTTATGTTTATTTCTTTATATTTCGGTATTAGATGCTTTTGGTTTCATGATTTTTAAGTTTTCTTGCATAAAAATCTCAACTTTCACATTTTCTTAAGCTTTACTTTCGTAGTTGTTTTGTTTTCCATTGTTATGTTTATTTTCTACACTTTGAGTATGTGGAGCTAAAACCTTAAGGAGGTTGGTTGATGGAGATGTGGATAAACTAAAATCTTTGGACAAATGACTAAGTCATAACAAATTAGGCTAATTTGAATAGAACTAAGAACTTAGGTAATGACGTCCTGTAACATCCATTTTCAGTGAAATCGGAACAATAGTTTCGGGACCACAAATTCGAGGTCAAAAGAAAATTTATTTTAATATTATTTTATGGTCTACAGTATGATAGAAATATCGTATGAAAATTTCGTTAAGAAATTTTACCATTTACATGCCTAGCTTGATAAAAAGGACTAAATTGCATAAAGAGTGAAAATTAAATTCTAGTAATTCAAAGTATCAAATAGCTATGGAATTTAAAATTGGAGGTCCTTAGATAGAAAATAGACCATTTAGAGGAGTTAGTGGATAAGTATGATTATTCATCATTGGAAATTGAAGAAAATATTAAGGTTAATTTTGGAAATTAAAGATTTAAAGTAATATTACATAAAAAGAAAAAAACATTTTCATCATCTTTCATAAAAAAAATGGAAACCCTAGCCATGAACGCTTGAGTTTTAGCAAGCTTATTTTACTCATTTGGATCCAGATAGACCTAAAACAGAGTTAGATCGAAGCAAAGAAAAAGTATCGGACTAGTAGCCTTCGTATCTACGAAAACTTATCGAGGTGTGTTCATGTAACTAAATTGTATAATTATATGTTTTAAAATTGAATGTTGTGTGTGATTTGTACAAATTTTCATGTGTAATTATGATCACATATCCGATAATTATTGAGTACCGTTTTAACCTTATAAATTTGAAGGATACAAATGACATGGCATTAGGGTTTCCACTATGGTTGTGATCCTCCATGTGTTGCGGACACACCACAACTCTCATGAGCTTCCCGATACTTGGCTTTTATGAGCTTCTCGATATTTGACTAGCAAGACCTTCCCAATATACAGTTCGTATGAGCTTCCCGTTATATGGCTCAGAAGAGCTTCCCGTTTACATGCTTGTATAAGCATACAAGTACATGAACTGATGAATTACAGATTTGTACACTTCGTGTGTACTACCCGTGAATCTAATGATATTTTAAATGGTTCAATAGGGAAATTTCTGATATGAAACAATATGAGTTTGAAATGAACAATTACGGGTATATACCTGAATTACATGGAAATGATATTACATGACATATTGAAATATGAGATGGATGATACATGTATGTGAATCTTACCTAGTGATTATGTACATCCATGTTTATTGGTTATGGAAAGTGTTACATGGCTAACATGTTGAGGATATGTGTTTAGGCTTTTGGCCAAATTGGTTTGGTTATATTAGCATGCTTACCTTAATTTGTGATTAAATGGTAAGTCTATTTCCTTGTTATACGGACTTACTAAGATTAAATGCTTATTCTGTGTTATTTTCCATGTTTATAGTAATTCAGAAGCTCATTTTGGTTGGAAGCTAGTTGGAGCAACTTCACACTATCCATCAGCCTTTTTGGTATAATTAGTACATTAATTTTGGTTATAATGGCATGTATAGGTTAATTTGGCCAATGATGACATACAAATATTTTGTTGAAACAAGCCATTTGAATGGCTTATGATGGATAAATTTTGATGTGTATGTAAGTGGCCTTATCATGCTTGATGTGTGTTTGAAATGGTTGAATGATAGAAATCTTATAAGCATATTGATGGTTGGGTTGAATAGGTATATTTGGTAAATTATGCATATATGTATTTGGTTATGTAGGTGAAATTGGTTATTTGATTGATATAAGTTATGTTGTCATTTCAAGAGCCTAAGGACATATTGTTGGTATGTGATAGTATTACATGTTTAAGTATTGATTTTGGCTTGATTTGAATGCCTTGTTATGGCTTGTTGATGTCCAAAATGTTGATTTAGGTTGATGACAAATTGGGTGAGAAATATGGCTAGAAAAATGGCCTATTTTTGTCCACACGGGCAGGGACACAGGTGTGTGTCTCAGCCGTGTTTGACACAAGGCCAAGTGACATGGCCGGTGTCCCTTGTATCTTTAAAATTGCACAAGTCAGTATGCTCACACGGCCTAGCTCACAGGCGTGTGGCTTGGCCGTGTGACCCAAGTTAGAGAGTTACACGGGTATGGACACTGGTTGGGACACAGTCGTGTGCCCCTATTTCGAATACCCATACGGCCTGAGACACATGCATGTCTCTTGATCGTGTGAGTCACATGACCTGGCCACACGGGCGTGTCTCTTGACCGTGTGAGTCACATGGTTTGGCCACTCAGGCTTGTGTCCCCTGCACCTTTGAAAATTTTTAATATTTTTCAAAAAAATTTAATATTTTTTGAAAAAAATTTTGAGTACCCGATTTAGTCTCGACTTATTCCTGATGTGTATTATGAGCCTCGAGGACTCGTATAAGAGACAATATAATTGATTTTGATTGGTTTCCGATATGAATGTTATTTTATGTGAAATATCTATTTATTTGATCTGTAAACTTCGTTAATGCTCAGTAACCTTGTTTCGGTGACGGATTCGGGTTAAGGGTGTTACACGTCCCTAAAGTAATATTAAGATAAAGTGAGACCGGAATGTAATCTTGTCGTGCACCCGTTCGATAGTAAAAAATTAATCGACGAGATCGAAAGATAAATTGGACCTATTTTGTCTAAGTTGGTAAAATTAAGACTAGAAAATAAAATGGAGCCAATTGGTAATTTACACGATTTATGTCCCTAGTCTGAGATTTTGTGAACCACATCGAAGTCAAACAACCCTCATTAGACATTTGCTAGATAGTCCCTCTAGTTTACATTTCATGCAATTTCGTTCCTAGAGTAGACTATTTAATTTTCTTACAAACTCATCTTTTATGAATCGCCATAATATAAAATTGTATTAGTAGCCACTTAGCCTCTATCGTAACACTATAAACATTACAACTGACCTGTACGCTTGCAGTAAAACCAGGCCTTAAAAATTATTGTATAAATTCATTGTTTTAATATGCACACACGTAGCCGGTCAGAATACTCTTATACTAATAAATCTTCCTTATTTAGTTAACTGAAAAGTCCTTTCAAACTTTTCATAAACTTCTTATCACAATGATAGTTTCTTAACAACACCTATCTTTTGAATCCACTTCCACCATCCATACTTAAGCCTTACCCTTAATTCAAACAATTATTCATTAACGTTTACTTTGGATGAATGCATATGTATTTGGCAAATACATTCGTTAAATTGAATGCTTCCAAAAAGACTCTCAAGCATACCTTGATTCTATACAACATCTAAAAAACACTACTTAGACCATAAGATGAATTTCACATTCCTTTCTTCAAGATTACATATATTAAGAATATTTCTGATGATTTCAAGGGAGGTCATTAAAATGCTGACAATTGTGATTCAACAGATTCCAAATATCTCTGATTTATCCATTCATCATATTATAGACATACTCTCAATGAAAGATTCTTAAATTTTACATAGATACAAATATATATATCTTACCATTTCAAATCATCGTGGTCAATAGCTTTACCATATTGCAACTATATGGTTCTTTTAGTAACTTATTCAATTAACTTACAAATTTTACCCAACCCTTGACCTTAATCATAATAATACTTTACCTTAGCTATACTTATTACAAAGCTATTTGGCTTATTCCTATCCCACCAAAAATACAGGTATGTAAATCTTACCAAACATTCATCAAAGATAACACCATACAAGCCAAATAGAACATACCATACAGGCTTCATACGAAAATTTCATTTTTATTGTTATGTCAGACTTCATAAAAGATGCTATAAGATTTAATCAGAATGCGCCATTGAGTAGTAGACAAGATACACCACAAAACGTTTCATAGAATATGTTAGGAGGTATTGTACTTAAAGTGCCATCATGATTTCATACGAAACACGCCTTAGTGATCCCATACAGGGTCATATACTTGTGGTCCATTCATACCATCATTTCATATACTACCATGAGTCATGAATTCATGGTCTTACATATTCATTCATATATCGTGATATGCCATTTCGATTCTCTTGTCAAAGGCTACGCTATGAATAATTTCTATCGTATCATGTAACATCCTTTTTATCCATATTAACGAAATGATTCTTTACCTTTCTTTTGTCTTTTCGTTTCACCATTATTTCTCTTCATTAAACTATTATTAATACATCTGTCACATGATGAAATAATTTTAACAGACCTGAAGGATTCTATCAGGTTCGCCGCATCATCCGTGCAAGGCTTCTCCACTTCTTTATGGTCTAAGAACCGGTTAAATCGCGCTTTGATACCAAACTTGTAACGCTCTCAACTCAAACCAATTCGTCGGACCTGGATCTCGGGTGTTACCATTCTAACATAGACTTATACTTAGCCAAAACATACAACTTTCAACAAATACTTCTTATTTAGTAAAGTTACCCAACCAACTTACGTCTAGATGTATAACGTGTACGTACAACCATTTGAACAAGGCCCTTCATTCGGTGAGGACTTACAAGCATACATATCACACTTATTTATGAGGCTCTATTTGTTCTGCCTCTAAACAATATAATTGGCTATACTACAAGACTTGTAGACAATTGCATGGCTATTTCTGTCAAACTTGAACGCGCTGCTTCACTCAAGCTCACTCAGTATGCATAACAATCCATCACGCCATTCCTTGGTGTAACCCTGGTGTTGTCCCTCTTTGCGTAGTCTCATACAGCTTACCTGTGACATAAATCACAAAGGTAAGTTCTATAGAACTTAATGAGTAAACTGTCAATTACTTGAGTTGTAATTGGAGACTCCATTGTCTATCCCCTTGTTTTTATCCTTAACTCTAGCAAGTTCATCGTTAAGGTTCCATTCCTTAAGCCACAGAAGCTATACCTTGCCCTGAGATCATCATTTATCTCTCAGATATCTATTACCTCATTCACGTACTCCTTTTCCCTTACCTAGTTCCTTAATTATTCCTATTTTAGAGGACCACACGAATAGAATACTCTTGATTTGTCACGTACTCTGGCACATTCCAGCTTCACTGGTCATACTTTATTACTATGCAAGATTCGCCTTCACATTCCATATGGGGCCTTACTTTCAGAGTTCGACATATACATTATTTATTCAAAATACTATATACGTCGTTCCTTCAGATATCACTAAAAATTCTTTTCTTTTCGTTCAGGGTCTGCCACAGAGGCATTCCCCTCATATGGTTGCCACAAAGGCCATTCTTTTATACTGCACCATGAAGGCATTCCTTTTCAAAGATAGCCACAAAGGCTTTATTTTATAGATATCGCAACAAAGGCTTCCTTTAACAGAGATTGCCACAAATGCTTCCTTTAACGGAGATGGCCACAAAGGATTCCTTTAACAAAGCTCGCCACAAAGGCTTCTTTTAACAGAGATCACCACAAAGGCTTTCTTTAATAGAGATCACCACAAAGGCTTTCATTAACAGAGATCTCCACAAATGATTCGTTTAACAGAGATCGCCACAAAGGCTTCTCTTCTCTTGGTGATTTAGATGATAGAGATTTGCCTAGAATCACACTTAGTAAGGTTTGCCCTTCATTATCCTGGGTCACATAGAAAACCACATTAGGTAATAGCCTTCCATAAATATTTCCACATGATGCCATAACCTACAAGTTACAGTCTTACACGATATGGTCTTCTTTCTATATCATACCATAACCCACCAGTTACAGTTTTACACGATATGATCTTCTTCCCATATGATGCCATAACCCACCAGTTATGATCTTACACGATATGGTCTATCAATGCCACGATCATGGTCTTGTCCTTTCAGAGATTCATGTTTTTAGTCCCGATGGACCCCTTTGACAACTCTGGAGACAAACACAGACTCATCATGCATTGACCCATCATTTAATGACATACTCATGGTAGACATATTCATGCTTTCACACTAATGTACATGCAATACACATTTAGGTTCATGTCCTACACTTAGTCCATGAAACTTCATACATTCCATACATGCATGATCTTAAACCTTTCATTTCGTATCAGAGTTATTACATCATACTTTGCTAGTTTCAATCTCATGCTTTGGTCATTAAGCATAAAAGTTCATAGAACATACATACCACATGCAAGAGTCAACTTAAGGACTCACCTGATACCCACGAACAATAACTTGATCTCCAGGTCCGAACATCCATCCTCGAACTCTCAAAAATCACCGGAATGAGAAAACAGCCCTTATGTAAAAACACCGATCCTTAGTTTTATTTTAGCAAGACAGATTCTTGATCAACTCCAAAGTAAGTTAAAAAATGGTGTTTTTAACAGAAGGAAGAATGTAACTTTTTTTTCCTCAGAAGCTCACTTAAATATATATCCTTATTCTCATAGTGGAATTTGATACGTGCCTCTAACTTTCAAAACTGCCCTTATTAGTGGCTTACGGCTATAGAGAAACATGTACAAGAATCCAAAAATCTTTTCATATCTTTGATCTGTATCATCGTTCACTCTTAACTATCTCATTAGTACGTAACTTATACATTAGCTAGACAAACTAAGCGTACCTTAACTTTGGCGACATCCCTTATAACCCAAGAACCTTTAATTTCTTTGCCAATCTCTTCTTCTACACATACACACTCCTCTCGGAGAATATCCTTTACCTTACATCCTATCATTGCCTATGTACCTTATGAGTGTGCCAGAAACGTCATTTAGTTGGATAGTATCACGCCGATCAAATTTCCTTTGGGCTACTCACCCGGACTCAAGACCTGCCAAATCTGGGTGTTACAAAGTAAATGCGTGTTGTACTCTTTTTTTTCTTTAACTGGGGTTTTGTCCCTTTAGATTTTCCTAATAAGGTTTTTAATGAAGCAACATGTTAGGCGTATTATTGATAAGTGTACTAGTTTTTCTTCACTAAGAATTTATTTTCCTATAGGGTTTTTATATTAGTAAAGTTTTAATGAGACACATCATTTATTTAAGGACATCTAAGGGGGAGTGTTATAAATATTTTATTATTATAAAAGTGGATGTTCGTTAGGATAACAAGTTTGTTGTACTTTAGGACTAACATCCATTAGGAGTAGAATTTTATTTCATTTATACTTTTTATGTATATAAACCTAGACATTGGAAAAGCATTGTAAATATCCCATTGATGAATAAAATTCATATTACTCTCTTTGTTCTAATACTTCTCTTGTTTTTTACTCTCCTTCTTCTTCATTTTATAACAAATATATCATTTTTTATAATTTATTTTCTATCACAAATAATTGGGGCCACTAGCAAAAATATTGTTGAGGGGAGACCGACTCTTTTTAGAGAAGTTTTTAAAATGTCGTCGGTTAGTAGTTGATGAACCCTTTAAAGGGACAATATTATCCTCTATTGTGGTTTTGTCTCTCAACTATTCAGATAGTTCTAGTGCTTAAGGTTGTCTAAAGAGGTGATGGGCTCAAAAGAGCAGAAGTATCTCGCAAGATCGGACTATGTGAGGCACTCTATCTACCAAGAAATATAACCATTTACATTTGATAAGATTTGAATCCATACTCTTATATAACATTATTGGGCTTTTATATTTCTTTAAATATGCCTAAGAATGATAATTTCATTACCTTCAAAAAGAAATTGAGAATATTATAAGCGCCTCATACAATTAAATAAGAAAAGCTTATACTTATTTTTATTACTTGCTAATTTAATTCTTAATACCTTATTAATGTTGGTTTCATGTGAATAAAACCAACATATATTCTCTTACTTCACCCCGCTTTGCCTGTTGGAGTGGTGTGAGCAGTAGAGTTGACTAGAGCCTTGATTATTATTTATTACCATCAACATAACCATCTTTTAACGAATTAGTGGTTAGTAGTGCAATTTATTTTTGGTAAAAATATCTCTCTAATTTTCCTAAATTTTATTATTATAAATTGATTTCTCTAAAAAAATAGATTAACTTAATTCTTTCTAATTTTAAAAGTAAACAATTGAAGACAATTAATCATGTAATTTATATAATTTCATCAATTGTAAATAATTTTGTTTGATATAATAATAAATTAAGCTCTTAATGTTTACATATTGTATCAATTTAATTATGGTTTAAAAAATATCTGAAAAATGTACAAAATTTTAAAAATAAAATAAAATTCAAAAGAATATACTTAAAAAAACTTTAATTTCTTTTATAAATAGGCAAAATTTGTAAATTTTGAAGACAATTATTATTATACCAATCAAATTCTATAAAATTAAAGAAAAAACATTAATTATGTGATTAATATCAATTGATGCTCCCTTTTAAAATTGATAATAATTAAATTGCTTTGATTTTATTTAGAGGACCAATTTATTTAATATTAAAATTGAGAGAGGTTGGAAAAAATATTTTTACCTATACTTTTATCACACGGGGAAATTTCGTAGAAAGACTTCCGAGGATGGTAATCCTGCAGTGGGACTAATATGATTAGTTAAAGTTTTGTTTTCTCATGCAATTGTGATTTCCTTTTTCAACATAAAAAAAATATTATTTTAGTAATACTTGACCACCTTCTCCCTTGGCTGTATATACCCCTAAATCATTAAGGATCTCAACGAGGCGATGACTTAAACACCAATGGGATTTTCTTTAAACCTCAAGATTAGGTAGCAGCACCTCAACAGTCTAAACTAAACCATTGGGAAGATGCCGAGATTAGGTTGACAATCCAATAAATATATTTATGTATTGAAAGTCAAAGAAATTCCATTATTAGCCATTTATTTCGACGAAAATTCTTTCTTATCGAAACCAACTTTGTCATTGTTGTGGCTCAGTGCCCTTTATTATTTGAATATGATGTGTAGAAGAAAAATACTAATGGTGATTGATTTGAGATAGGAGAGAAGCATTGCTTCAATTGCACCTTCCGCATTTCACTCAACACCATTTCCCTTGAACAAACCCCACACGTGTGGGTATGTATTATAGTTGCTTGCTACTTTTTCTTATGTGGTGCGCGGTGAAATTAGAATTGTTGATTAAAATGACGAGGATATCTTTATAAAATATACATGTTTAAAGTAGATTAGGTGGGGCGTATTTTTAACAATTCTTTTTAATTCTAAATAATCTTGATTATCAAAATTAAAAATAAAATAAAATAAGTTAAATATTCAATTTGTATAAAATATTATAATTATTTAATTTTATTTTTACTTAATTAATATTTAGGTACCATTTATATTTGGATATTAAATTATTAAACTTTATTTTTACCAAATTAATGTTTAGATATTATTTTGTATTAATTTACTAAATTAAACTAAAAATATTACTAAATCTATTATAAAAAAAATTAAAAATTTTTTGAAATACTTTGAAGGTGTTAAACACAAATTTATAAATCAAAATAAAAATTTTTAAAACTTCAAAATCTTAGAAAATTTTTTTACAAAGTCTAGGATGGCCGGCCCTGTTACCCCCTAAGTTCGTCTCTGAGCGCAGGTTGGTAAGTAGTAATTTGTTGTCTTGTCCGGGCTCTTTGATGGGACAGAACATGTTGGTTGTCTCTCTCCTTGAAATTGAAATTGAAAAACTAAGCAAAGTGAGGAATCTAAACCTAAAACTGGAAGCACAATCTTTATGAGAAACACACTTCAGTTGTTGAACTTTTCTTGTCCTCTTCCCTTTGTTTCTTCTTCACCAGAATCCTTTTTTATTCATTTCACAATACATTTAGGTGTTAATTGATCATTATAAGAATCCTTTTGAATATAATTGACGTACTTCTCTTTCCATTTTATATTATAAAATAAAACCTAATCAAGCTTGTCTCTTGTATCTACTGTAAAATTCTTCATGGTTGTTATTTTGTTTTGTTTCTTTCTTGTATTTTTAAGTTGGTATTTGGTGGTTTTGGTGATGACTAATTTCTCAACTTTATACTTGAAAATATGAAGCCTTATGCATCATTCAAAGAATATGATGATGATGATGGCATGTATATCATATCAGTTGGCGGGCAAACTGGTCCATTCAGCTTGCACGCCTATATGCTTTATGCTTGCTCGGACGACTCTATAGTTTCAATATCATAAATGGTCTTATACCAATTTAGTTGACAATAATTGAAGCATTAGAAAGTCAAATCTTGCTTAATCTCTATGGAAGCTTTGTAAAAGCAGAGTTTAAAATTCCTTTTTTCTCTTAATATATGATTTTTTTTTATTTGCCTAGGTTGGCAATCTCCAATCTAAGTCAGACAACAAGTAGAGGCTAGGGAGGGAAGAGGCCCACACACCTTTTCCTTCTTCAAGATACCCATCACTACTCCATCTTATCTCTATCGTATTCTGTATTTTATATGATTACAAATACCAATATCAATATAAATGCAAATACAACTTTACATGCTTCAAGATTCCATAAATGTTGCTTAATGGAGGATATGAGTTGGTTCGGTCATTAACATTTTGGCAAGCATTAAAATTTGAGTTTCACAAATAACTCGGCCTAAACTTTTTTCTACCAAAAAAAGGGACGATGCAGTATTAATATAAGGTATTTGTTCAGCTGTTCACACTGATTAAGCAGCCATACTTCAATAACTATTTAAACTCCAAGCTAACTTCCCAACTCTTTATAACTTTAAGCCTGTTTGATCTTCCACTTTCCACTGACATATCGTATTGCTGTTCTTTTTCCCTTTTTAACACCATGATTCAGTTGAACCTTTCTTCTTCTTCTTCTGGTCTTTTCTTTTAAACATGGAATCACGGGGCAACAGTTGCAGTATCTGATGCTTTTGTGATCGAACTTAATTGGTCACCACTTGAAATGGATAGCACTCAAATATCCCGTTTCAGCCTGTTCATCACAGTCTTTAGTTGTATTCTGGCGTTCAGTTTTGGGGACAATTCAAGTTCAACAGATGCTCACTGGCTTTTGAGAATTAAGTCAAAACTAGTTGATCCTGCAGGAGTTCTTGAAAGCTGGTCTCTCAGAGCTCATATATGCAGCTGGAATGGCCTCACATGTTCACATGATGAAGCTTTTGTCATTGCCTTGAACCTATCTGCTTCAACCTTGTCAGGTTCCATTCCCACCGAGTTATGGAACCTTGTTTCTCTTCAAACTCTCGATTTATCCCTCAATCTTATCACAGGTTCAATCCCCCCTGAGATTGGACGACTTCGAAATCTAAGAACACTGATCCTGTTTGCAAATAATCTCTCTGGTAAAATTCCTACAGAGATAGGCCTTTTGAAGAAGTTGCAAGTTCTTAGAATAGGAGATAACATGTTGGCTGCTCAAATTCCACCAAGTATTGGTAACTTGACTGAGTTAAGAGTTCTGGGTCTAGCGTATTGCCAATTAAATGGAAGTATTCCTGCAGAGATGGGTAACTTGAAGAATCTGGTATTTCTTGATTTGCAGCACAACAGTCTGAGTGGCTTCATTCCAGCAGAGATTCATAACTGTGAAGAACTTCAAAATTTTGCAGCCTCAAACAACATGCTTGATGGGGAAATCCCTGCATCAATTGGGAAGCTTAAATCGCTACAAATTCTGAACTTGGCCAATAACAGCCTTTCAGGATCCATCCCTCCAGAGATAAGTGGCCTATCCAATTTGCAGTACTTGAATTTATTAGGAAATAGGCTGAATGGAGAGATTCCATGGGAGCTCAACCATTTGGTTCAGCTCCAGAAGCTTGACTTATCCAGCAACAACCTATCAGGAACCATAAACCTGCTTAATATCCATTTGCAGAACCTTCAAGTTGTAGTTTTCTCCAACAATGCTTTGACGGGTAGCATTCCAAGTAACTTTTGCCTCAAGAATTCAAATCTGCAACAACTGTTTCTAGCCCAAAATAAGCTCTCCGGAGGATTCCCATTGGGGTTACTGAACTGCTCCTCACTGCAACAACTAGATCTTTCCAACAACAATCTTGAAGGAGAGTTACCACCCACCATTGACAAATTAGAGAAGCTCACAGATCTACTGCTCAATAACAATAGCTTCAATGGAAGCCTTCCTCCAGAAATTGGAAACATGAGTAACTTGGAAAATCTTTATCTGTTCGACAACATGATCACTGGTTCAATCCCAGTGGAGATTGGCAAGCTACAGAGTCTGAGCACCATCTACCTCTATGATAACCAGATGTCTGGAAGTATACCAATGGAGTTAACCAACTGTGCAAGCTTAACTGCCATTGATTTCTTTGGGAACCACTTCAGTGGTTCCATTCCTGAAACTATTGGAAAGCTCAAAGATCTGGTTTTGCTTCAACTAAGGCAGAACGATTTGTCAGGTCCAATCCCACCAAGTTTGGGCTACTGCAAAAAGTTGCAGCAGTTAGCTTTAGCTGATAATAAGCTATCAGGGAGCTTGCCTGCAACATTCAGATTCCTTTCTCAACTCAGCACCATTACGCTCTACAACAACTCTTTTGAAGGCCCTCTACCCGATTCACTCTACTCTCTCAGGAACCTAAAAATAATAAACTTTTCTCACAATAAGTTCAGTGGTACCATCCTTCCCCTCACAGGTTCAAATTCTTTAACTGCCTTGGACTTAACAAACAACAGCTTCTCAGGTAGCATTCCTTCTAGGCTGGCCATTTCAACAAATCTTGGCCGTCTTCGCCTGGCAAATAACCTTCTCAATGGCAGCATTCCTTCAGAATTAGGCCGACTCAAGGAGCTCATCTTTCTGGATTTATCCTTCAACAACTTGACAGGAGAAGTGCCATCTCAACTCTCTACTTGTCAAAAGCTTCAGCACCTTCTACTTAACGACAACCATTTCACAGGCAAGATGCCTAGTTGGTTGGGAAGCCTACATGACCTGGGAGAGCTTCATCTTTCTTCCAATAATTTCCAGGGACAGGTTCCAGCCGAGCTTGGAAACTGCTCAAGATTGCTAAAGCTTTCTCTTCATACCAACAATCTGTCTGGCCAGATCCCACATGAGATCGGACAACTCACTTCTCTCAATGTCCTAAATCTGCAAAGAAACAATCTCTCGGGTTCTATTCCTCCAACCATCCAGCAATGCAAGAAGCTGTACGAGCTGAGACTTTCAGAAAACTTGCTCTCAGGTCCAATACCATCTGAGATAGGAAAGCTAACTGAGCTACAAGTAATTTTGGACCTGAGCAGAAATCTTTTGTCAGGTGAGATCCCATCGTCTCTGGGAGATCTTTTGAAGTTGGAAAGATTAAATCTCTCTTTCAACCGACTTGGAGGAGAACTTCCTTCTTCACTTGGACAACTTACCAGCCTGGTAATGCTAAACCTGTCAAATAATCATCTTCGAGGACAACTTTCTTCCACCTTTTCAGGATTCCCACCAACTTCTTTCTCGGGTAATGACAAGCTATGCGGCCCACCATTAACATCGTGCATGGAGTCAGCGGGTCATGAAAACAACATTCTGTCTAGCACTGCAGTTGTTTGTATTATAGTGGCCATTGTTTTCACTTCCACAGTTATATGTTTGGTGATGATTTATATCATGTTAAGGATGTGGTGTAACATGAGGGAAGTTTTAATTAGCAATTCATCCGAGGGTGGTGGGAATGGGATTGAACAAATCAAACGAGAAGATCAAGAGAGATGGATGTATGGAGATGAGAAGAAAAGGAAAGGAGAGTACTGGAGAGTGATGAGCTCCCTGGCATTGGTTCCTTCTCAGAATCATAATGACCACATTTCTTCATCATGCATTTTTCAAGTTAAAATGGATACCAAAAAACTTGGTATATAGAGGACACCATATGCTTATTTCATTTTTCATATCTTCTCAGCTTTCTCATTGTTTGCACCTTCCTGTTTCCTTTTACTTTTCTTCCTACATCACCCAAATAGATTTCGTCTAACTTGTGAGGTTCTAGACAACAAATCAAGACAAAATTCACATTGTCCAATGTACATATAAACGGTGTTAAAATCCGACTATCGAGTTCTTGAATTTTTTTTAATTTATCTTTTAAGATAAGAATGGTAAAATTTGAACTGCTCCAACGAAATTTTTTTATAAAAAAATGGATGCGCGCAGTAGAGATAGGCAGTTGTATGAACTAAAAGAATGCTGCATGACTGATAGATTGAAGAAGCTTAAGTGCTGGGTAAGGGAGGAGAGCTAAACTGAAAATTAAATTGCCGAGGAGTGAATTAATTGCATGGTGCATGGGGAGCTTTCATTGTCATGGTAACAGTTTGATGAGAGGATTTACTCAGAATGTGGGTTTAAACTTTTTGATTCCAAAGACATTTCAATCAGAGTAAAAGGGAAGAGAGTTTTGGAATATGGATATGTTTAGGAACTTTGAAAAAAGCTTGAAGCTTGACAAAGATAGATATATTGTGTAATCTTGGGTTTGGTTACCGCAGCACCAATTCCTTTCATTTCTATTTGGATTTAATATTAAAATTCATATATCCAAAATTAAATTAATGGTAAGATACATTACATTATTAATAAAAATATATATATATATATTTAAATTTTAATAGTAATATTATTGAAAGAAACAATCACAATCACAAACCTAAACATAAACAGTAAAATAGATATATATCATGTGGTCCATCATTGAGACATACTGTATTTTATAAATACAGTGAAAAGAAAAGAAAAATTCACTTGAACTATTCTGTAGATGGTGTGTCCATAAATTTTGAATATTGTGTTTAAGACTTTGATTTATTAAAACATCTTTTGAAAAATGTTTTATTTAAATGCTTTTTTTTTGTAAAATTTGTTTAATTTTTTTTATAAAAATTAATATTTTTGGTATTTAGATAATTCTACATCTAAAATCATGTTTTAAAAGTTATTTTTAGTGAAATAAATACAATAAAAATTGTATTTGTTACAAAATATTATAGAAGCATTTATTATTAAAGTGTTAATATAAATTTTTTCCATAAAATATTAACAACATTATTTAAAATTTAAAAGAATTATTAATGTTAAATTAACTATTGAAATAAAATTATATCAAAAAAATATTAAATAATTTATTAAAATAATAATTTTATTTATTAATATTAATAATTTATTATATTTTTAAATATAAATAACTAAATATGTACGTTTACTAATATTGAAAATTATCATATTTGGTATAAACATTTTAATATTTGTAAAAATTAAAATAAATAAATATTAATATATAACATTAGGCTTGATTCAAGTTAATTTTATTTAAAAATTAATTTATTCATGAAGGAGATATTTTCTAGAAAATGACTTACAATTTTTAAGAGAAAGTCAATTTCTAAGAAAATGGACTTATTTTTTTGTTGACCAAGTTGTTTTTCATGAAATAAGCACAAGAAACATGAAAATATTAAAAAAAAACATTTCATGTAAGCTATTTTTCATTAAACATATACACCCTAAATAATTAGGACCGCTTCATAATGTTAAAATTATCATTTTATTCTTTTCCTTTATGTACTGTAGGCTCTTTTGTAACATTGTTAGTTTGTTACCTGCTCGAGTAATAGCTATTTTTCATTAAACATATACACCCTAAATAATTAGGACTGCTTCATAATGTTAAAATTATCATTTTACTCTTTTCCTTTATGTACTGTAGGCTCTGTTGTAACGTTGTTAGTCTGTTACCTGCTCGAGTAATAACAATAATATTTAAAGTTCTTGTGGTCAAACATTAATGATCAAACTTGAAATAATCAGGATTACTTTACATACCTACCAATAAGAGAATAACCTTGAGGATTAAGTATAGGGGGCAAGTACAAATCTCTCACGAGGGTTATCTCCTTCATATCTTCTCCTTTCTCCATAACCTTATATTACTTACTTTTCCATTACGTAGTTTCCTCACTAATGTAACACCCTTAAACCCGTATCCGTCGCCGGAATAGGGTTACGAAGCATTATCGAAAGCTTTTAACATAAAAACATTCATTCTCAAAACATTTCATAAATCATATCATAATCCATGCAAACACTTGCATAACATCCCCTTTTCGAGCCCTCGAGGCCTTAGAAACACTTTAGAAACGATTCGGGACTAAATCGACAATAGTTAGAACTTCATGGAAAAAGATAGAAAATTCATACTACAGGGGTCGCATGATTGTGTGGCCAGGCGATGTGACTCACATGGCAGAGACACACGCCCATGTCTCAGGCCGTGTGGGCATTCATAGTAGGGACATACGGTCGTGTCCTAGCCCGTGTAACTTTCTGACTTGGTTCACACGGCCAAGCCATACGCTCGTCTGCCAGGCCGTGTAACTGTCCAAATGTAAACTTTAAAAACCTACAGGGGACACACGACCATGTCGCGTGACCGTGTGTCACACTCGGCTGAGACACACGCTCGTGTCTTAGGTCGTGTGGATAATAAATAGGCCAAATTCAAGCTATTTCTTTCACCCAATTCAAGCACACCCTTACAAGTCATTTGCACCTATATTCAAACATTCAAAATGTACCTAACACATGCATATTCAAGCTAGATCATCATAGTATTTAATCATACAACCAATATGCCCAAAAGGCACCTAAATCACAACAATCAAACATGATTATACATTTGCTAAGTTTAACCACAAATTAACTAACCTTTATAACTAAATTTATGCCAACATTTACCATAATGTTCACATGCCAAAATCATACTCAAAAGCACCAATTTGACTATTCAACACCTATCATCACTACCTTAGCAAACTTGACCATATGTCAACACATCCAAACACACCAAACTAGCTATTTATTAACTCAATGTTCATTATCAACTTCCATACCTCAATGATCACATTCAAGCATATCAAAACAACATTTCATAGCGTGCATTTTATATTCCATTCCAACTCTCAACCTTTAAGTACCAACATGCCAAAATATCAACCATAATAGACCACATATACATGCCAACATAACAACTATTGCATCATCCAAAATACCATAATTACAAGCCAAACATATTGGCTATATCATCAAGCACAAAACACCTATACATGTGCATATTTAACCATTTTTCGATTAACTTATTTCTATATCAAACATATTAAAATGACCTTACCATTGGGACTACTTCTCACATGCATCAAAACCATTTAAATGTCACCATTCTAACAAGTCCAAATGGTTCCAATAACCAACATATATACATATCAGATTATGTCCAAATGGTCGTAATTCAACCAAACATTTTTTATTAAATCCTATATCAAAACATGCCCTAAATGTTCACTTTGCAAACATGCCAACTCTTACCACTTTGGCCATAAAACCATGCATCAATTTGATCTTATAAACACCAACCTTTAAACATCAAAGTGTCGAAAGAAAACCAATGATCAAGGCATCAAATATCGTAAGTTTCACAAAATTAAAACAACGTTATATGATGTTATCATTAACTAAACATTAGACATACGTCCACCTATACATGCCATTATAACCACGACCAAAGCATCAAAATCTACTAATAAAATCGATGGATAGTGTGATGGATCTCCGACTAGCTTTCAACCAGATCGAGCTTCCGATAATCTATAAGGTAAAAGAGAAACTACGTAAGCAATGAATGCTTAGGAAGCTCGTATAAACTTTAAGCATAATATTCCTTTTCAATAATAATTTTTATAGAATAAACATAAATCTATGCAATACTATAAGATTAATAAATCGATATGATCATCAACTCACAAATGAGTAAGTTCGTTAACGTCGTATATGTATTGACCATTCATAACATGATAGGATTTCATGAGACATAATATATAATCATCAACCTTTTATAAGATTATATATCTTTCTATTTACTTACTTTTCATTCCATCCCCAATGTTTATCAGAAGCCTAAACAACATTATTAACTCTTGATTCAATGTATTTATCCATAGCATAAGTAATTTGCTCACATATAATACATCATAATACTCGTTTCGTATGCATAGTAAAAGCATAATCATAAACATCAATCATATCCACAAGCTTGGCATAAGCCTTAGCATATTAATAAAACATGTTAGTTTATTTAAACATGATTATGAATTTGACATGGATAACCATTATTCTTGAGTGTGATTCAATTGAATTTATCATCCATCACAACATGTCATGTTTTTCCATGTATCAGCATTCCATTGAGTTTCATATAAACATGTCTTAGTTCTTATTGAACACTTACCATTTTTGTAACAACCCTAACCCGTATCTATCACCGGATTAAGGTTAAGAGGCATTACCGGTCATATCACAGTTTATACAGATAATCATTACATTTCACAACTCGAAATTCAATCACATCAATACTCGTAACTTAATCAAATATCGAGTCTTGAAATCATAACAATTATAACATTGCATAATTAAAACATATTCTAGCATATATCGAATTTATGCCAATATATATATCTATTTCATTTGATGAATATCAAACATATCATTTTCTTAACTTTGCACGTGCGCATGTTGTAAACTAAACAAACTATTTCACACCAAACAATGTCCAAACACATTTGCAACTCTAGTATCATTATCTTATGGCTGAACATAACTTTATTGCTTCATATATATTGCGTATTTTAACCTATCAATATGAACCATTATATGAGCACAAAATACAAACCATAGTACACCCTTTTTCACATGCTAATTTTTAACCATCACAAGCTGAATCTAAATAACCAACCACAAATGATCATGCCTTTAGCATATACACCTATTTTACTTATGACTAGCCGATTATAAACATCAATTAACACTTTTAACTAACCAACTAAACTAACTAAAACATATCCAATCATAACCATTATTTATCATTTGAAATCATACCAAAACATTCAAGCAAAACATTCATATAACATATTCATTATTTTCCTTCATCTTTCGTACCTAATTAGCCAACCAAAAACATTACTTAACCTATATTTTTCACATATAACCATCACCTTAAAACATCACAAATATATATTTCAATACTATGTATCAAACTTACCAACATGAGTTTTTTCATAAACCATTCATGACATTACTTCATGCCAAATCATATACCAAATATACCACTCACATACGCTATGAAACTTAATTCCCAACATGAGTTTAAACCATGACCAATAATGCATAAACATAAACATCATTTCTAGCCATTTTCGCATGGCTTAAAATTATACAATTGCAAAACCAACCAAAACAAATGCTAGCCTATACATGCCATAAGTTCATAATTCAAGCTTTTAAAATACAAAAATAGCGTTTGATAGTGTGACGGATTTCCTTGACGATCCCCGAGCTCATAACTAGCTTCCAAAATCTATAAAACATCAATCGAACACACACACAGTAAGCTTTGATAGCTTAGTAAGTCATAAGCAAATAAATCATCAAATGAACATTAGCATTATAATTTCAACTTGGCCGAATATAAACTATCTCATGTACACATAAATCACTCTTTTAACATGCATAATTATATCATCATCTCAAGTACTATACTTACCTTATTTTCATGAACATTTAACTTCACACGTACCTGAACCATTTAGCTCGATTTCACATTCGATCTTAACTCGACATTGCCCGTTGAACCATTTGGAATCAATAATGATACTCAGATAGCTCGAAAAGCTCGTACAATGCCAACGTCCCAGACGAGGTCTTACATGTAATCAAATATCAATGCCACTATCTCAGACAAGGTCTTACACGAAATCATATACGATGCCAATGTCCCAGACATGGTTTTACACGTAAATCTCAAATCGATGCCACTATCTCAGACGTGGTCTTACACAAAAATCATATACCGAAATCCCATGTCATGACATATGTATCCTAACTATTCTTATGGTTCGTACGGGGCTTTCAGACGCCGTAATTCGATCGATTCAAGTTCATAACAAATCATTCCATGCTAAATTCAATTCGACAATGTAGTTATACATACATACATACAATTCAATTTGGCTATGTACAAAATAAATACATTCAATTTAACATCATTTATTCACTTACGAACTTACCTCGTACGGAGACGAACGAACCGGGACAACTATTCGACAACTTTTGATTTCCCCCGATCCAAATCTGATTTCCTCTTTTCTTGATCTAAATTAATACCAATTTCACTTGTTTAATCATATATTCATTCAAATTCATCCAAAAATACATAAATGAGCAATTTGCACTTTAGCCCCTAACATTTCACATTTTTCACAATTTTATTGCCTATTTCACAAAACAAAAAATATTCAAAATTTCACCACACCCTAGTATAGTCGAATTTGACTAAGGTCTCTAGCAGCCTAATTCTTTTATTTATTTCACATTTTGACCCCTAAATTTTCAAATTTCACAATTTAATCCTTAAAACACATTTTTGTACTAAAATCACTTAATTATACATGATAATCTAACAACTTATTTTTATCTTCCATCATCAAACAACAAAAAAAAAAAGAATTTCTCATCAATGGTAAATCAAAAAATACACAACCAATTTAAAAATTCAAACACGGGCTAGCTAGTATTCGAAGTAACAATCTCAAAAACATAAAAATCATAAAAAATCGAGCAAATTACATATCTGAATCAAGCAAAACCAAGGCCGAACCTAGCTTGTTCTTTTTCTTTCTTTTTCTTTTGTATTTTCAGCCAAAAGATGAACAAATATGCATGGTTTTTATTTTATATTTTATTATATTAACATATTTAACTAATTTACAAAACTAACCTTAATGATTTAAATGATAAAACCTTATAATATAAGCCCATTACCGTTCATGCATATTTTCAATGGTTAAAATGCCACATAAGGACTCCACATTAAAAGAACACATCAATTTTGCACCTAATCAATTAAACCATAGCTTTTACATTTTACACGATTAAGTCTTTTTTATAAAATTGAGCACACAAACGATAAAATTTTCACACGAAACTTTCACACATATTAATTCACATACTGTAAACACCAAAAATAATTTTAAAATATTTTCTGACTCAGATTCGTGGTCCCGAAACCACTGTCCGCCTATGGTTTAAACCAGGTTGTTACAACTCTCCCCCATTAGGGATTTTTGTCCCAAAAAAACTTACCAGTGAAAAGGTTGCGGTATTGTTCTCTCATAACATCCTCGGGCTCCCATGTAACTTTTTCCACCTTGTGTCGATGCCACAAGACTTTTACTAATGAAATTTGCTTATTTCTCAAATCTTTGACCTCGCGATCTAAAACTCAGATCGATTTTTCTTCGTATGTCATATCGGATTGAATCTTAATCTCAAACGGGGAAATCACGTGTGAGGGATCGAATCGATAACGTTTAAGCATCGATACATGAAATACATTATGAATCTTTTCTAATTCAGGTGGCAACGACAATTTGTAAGCAACTGGCCCGATACGCTCAATAATCTCATAAGGTCTAATAAACCTCAAACTCAATTTGCCTTTACGACCGAATCGGAGTAATTTCTTCTACGTAGATACTTTCAAAAACACTTTATCCTCGACCTGAAACTAGATATCTTTCCGTTTCATGTTTGCATACGATTTCTAACGATCTGACGCTGCTTTCAGGCTTTCACGAATCACTTTTTCTTTCTGTTGAGTCGCTTTGATCAAATTGACCTCGTGTAAATTATTCTCACTAAGCTCAATCCAATGCAAAGGTGTTCGGCATTTGCAACCGTACAAAGCTTTATAAGGTGCCATTTTTATACTTGATTGAAAACTGTTATTATACTCAAATTCAATCAGTGGCATGTATTGTTCCCACGTACCTTCAAACTAAAAAATGCAACATTTTAATATATCCTCGAGTATCTGAATAATTCGCTCGGATTGACCATCTGAATGTGGATGAAAAGTAGTACTGAAATGTAGTTTCATACCTAAAGCATCTTGCAGTTTCTTCCAAAACTGCGATGTGAACCTCCAATCTCTATCAAAAACAATAGAAATAGGTACTTCGTGTAATCTCACAACCTCAGAGATATAGAACTCAACAAGCTTATCAAGCGAATAATCCATGCGTACCGGAATGAAATGAGCCGATTTAGTTATTCTATCAACCACTACCCAGACCGTATCTTTCTTACTCAGTGACAGAGGCAAACTCGAAACAAAATCCATCGTGATTCTGTCCCATTTCCACTCGGGAATCATAATTGGCTGTAGTAACCCAGACAGTACCTGATGCTCGACTTTGACTTGTTGATAGTTTAAACATTTCGAAACAAATTCAGAGATGTCACGCTTCATACTAGGCCACCAGTAAAGCTGTTTCAGATTGTTGTATATTTTTATACTTCCCAAATGAACTCATAATCGACTGCTATGTGCTTCATTCAAAATCATCCGAAGCAACTCTGAGTTTCTTGGAACACATATTTGACCTCTGAATCTTAAACAATCATCAGCATCAATTTGAAAATCTGAATCAAGGTTCGAACAACATTGTGCCCGTTTTGCTATCGATTCATTATCAATTTTTGAGCCTCGCAAATCTGCTGTATAAATAACGGTCTCACTTTCAATTCAGCTACAAGCGAACCGTCATCGGATAGGACCAACCAAGTATTCATCGCACGTAAGGCAAACAGAGATTTCTGACTCAAAGCCTCAGCAACAACATTGGCTTTCCCCAGATGGTAGTCAATCACTAACTCGTAATCTTTTAATAACTCTAACCATCTTCGCTGTCGTAGATTCAGATCTTTCTGAGTCATCAAATATTTTAAGGTTTTTTTATTAGAATAGATGTGATATTTCTCACCAAATAGATAGTGGCGCCAAATTTTCAATGCAAACACAATAGCTGCCAATTCCAGATCGTGCGTCAGATAATTCTTTTCGTGCAGCTTTAACTATCTCGAGGCATAACCTATGACTTTGCCTTCCTGCATCAAAACAGATCCCAGTCCATTTAATGATGCATCATTATAGATTACAAATTCCTTTCCCGACTCTTGCTGAACTAGTACTGGAGCTTCTGTCAACAAAGATTTCAATCGATCAAAACTTTTCTGGCACTTTTCTGACCACTCAAACTTAACATCTTTCTGAAGTAGTCTCGTCATCGGGGTTGCAATCATTGAGAAGCCTTTTATGAATAGTCTGTAATAACCGGCGAGTCTCAGGAAGCTTCAGACTTCGGATACATTTCTCGAAGGCTTCCAATCTAGAATTACAGAAATTTTGCTCGGATCAACTCTAATACCCGATGCTGATACAACATGTCCTAGAAAATCAACTTCTCATAACCAGAACTCACATTTACTGAACTTCGTATACAATTGCTTATCATGCAAAGTTTGTAGCACTATTCTCGGATGTTCGGCATGCTCAAATTCATTGCGGGAATATATCAAGATGTCATCTATAAACACAACCATAAATTGATCCAAATACTGTCAGAAGATATGATTCATTAAATTTATAAAAGCAATAGGTGCATTTGTTAGTCCAAAAGGCATAACTAAAAACTCATAATGTCCATTCCTCATTCAGAAAGCAGTTTTCTACACATCGGAGTCTTTAACTCGCAACTGATAGTAACTCGATCTCAAATCTATCTTTGAAAACACTGTAGCCCCTTTCAACTGATCAAACAGATCATTAATACGTGGCAGAGGATATTTATTCTTTAGGGTCACTTTATTGGGCTATCGATAATCGATGCACATTCTCATAGTTTCGTTTTTCTTTTTCACAAACAAAACTGGTGCACCTCAGGGAGAAAAACTCGGTCGTGCGAAACCTCTATCTGTCAATTCTTGCAACTAAGCTTTCAACTCTTTTAATTCGGTCAGTGCCATTTTGTACGGAGGTATCGAAATCCTAGTTGTCCCCGGCACTAACTCAATGCCAAACTCTACCTTTCGGATCGGTGGCAAACTCGGTAATTCTTTAAGAAACACATCCGGATACTCGCACATGAATGGTACTAATTCAATCTTCTTTTCGATCACTTTAGAATCGAGTACATAGGAAAAGTAAGCTTCACAACCCTTTCTCACATATTTCTGAGCTAACATCGAAGAAATCACTGCCGATAAACCATTCAAATCATTAGACTCAATCCGAATTATTTCATCATTCTGGCGTTGCAAATCAATAGTCTTCCGTTTGCAGTTTACAATAGCATCATGCAAAGTTAGCCAATCCATACCCAGAATTATATCAAATTCGTCAAAGGGTAATAACATCAAATCAGCCAGGAAACAAATATCTCGAATCATCAATGGACAGTTCTTGCACACTTTGTCAACCAGGACACTTTTGCCTAAGGGGTTCGATATTCTAATTACAAATTCGGTAGACTCTACAGGTAAAGTCTTACTGGATACTAAATTCATGCATATGTACGAATGCGCTGATCCTAGATTTATCAATGTAATCACAGAAGTATCATAGAGAATGAAAGTACCGGTAATCACATCTAGAGACGAAGCTTCTTCATTAGCGCGGATAGCATAAGCTCTGGCAGGTGCGCGAGCCTCAGATCTAACAGCCATGTCTTTAGTTCCCCTCTGACTGCCACTCACATTACTCTTGTTTCTAGGTGGTCTACCTCGAGCTGACATGTTACTCAGTCTCGTATTCTACACTATGTTTTGCTCAACTAACTCAGGGCATTCACAAATGAAGTGATCCATCGATCCACCTTTAAAACAAGTCTGATCATTCAATCTACAATTGCCGGGATGTCATTTATCATAATGTTTGCACTCAGGTTGGTTCGATCGGATGTTACCAACACTAGCTACTGAGGTAGCTCTCGAGCTCACAGGTGGTCTGTCTTAATCACGTCTAGAATAGCCCGCAGTAGCCTTTGAACGACTAAAGTCATCTCAGAATTTCTTTGATGCAGACTGAATTGATTTACTTGAAGATCTCTTTCTCACATCTCTAGCTTCAAAATCAACTTTTCTTTTTTCTTTATCGAGTTCCTCGGCTTTGCATGCTCGAACAACAAGTACAACAAACTCTTTTATCTCCAGAATACCGACTAACAGACGAATATCTTTATTCAGACCATCTTCGAATCTTTTACACATTATTTCTTCAGTGGATACATATTCTCGTGCATATCAGCTCAGTCGAACAAATTCTCGCTCGTATTCTTGTTACACATTCTCGTGAATACACATACGTATTCTGTTACGGACATGCACAAAAAACTATTTTCGCTTTTGATCAATAAATCTCTTACTGATGTGTTTCTTCCGAAATTCAATTTGAAAGAACTCTCAGGTAACCCATTCTTTCGAAACTACAGATACTAGTGAATTCCACCAGTGATACGCAAAATCTCGAAGCAAAGATACAACACATTTAATACACTCGTCAGGGGTATAGGATAGCTCATAAAACACACGGATAATATTATCAAGCCAGAATTCAACTCACTCAACATTATCATCAACAGTAGCTCTAAATTCTTCAGCCCCGTATTTTCTGATTTTATCAACCGGGGGTTTATTTAATCTCATCGGATCAATTACTTGAGGTATTACAGGTATCTGAGGAGGATTAGGCGGGGGCGGAGGTTGTTGAGCAGCCGGATTAGTACGAGCGAACTCCGTAAACTACTCATTCATCCCTTGTGGCTACTAGTTACGTTTCTCGAATCAAAAGGCACTGCCCTTTGTATGGGAGCGGGTGAATTACTTTCAACATCGTTAGCTACGATTTGTTCGGGATCTATTTACTGTACGAAAAACACATTTTATTTGTTAGGATTCATCATACTATCGCAGTTCGTATTTCTATGACATGTATAGCTAGACTCACATACACTATTTTAGTCCTATAATCGACTAAACCGTAGCTCTGATACCAATCAAATGTAACACCCCTAACCCGTATCCGTCGCTAGTTTAGGGTTATGAGACATTACAGGTCATATAACAGTTCAGACAGATAATCATTACATTTCAAAACTCGAAACTGAATCACATCAAAAACATTACTTAACGTAATTAGCCAACCAAAAACATTACTTAACCTAATTAGCCAACCAAAAACATTACTTAACCTATATTTGTCACATATAACCATCACCTTAAAACATCACAAATATATATTTCAATACTATGTATCAAACTTACCAACATGATTTAATTTATAAACCATTCATGACATTACTTCATGCCAAATCATATACCAAATATACCACTCACATATGCTATGAAACTTAATTTCCAACATAAGCTTAAACCATGACCAATAATGCATAAACATAAATATCATTTCTAGCCATTTTTGCATGGCTTAAAATTATACAATTGCAAAACCAACCAAAACAAATGCTAGCCTATATATGCCATAAGTACATAATTCAAGCTTTTAAAATACCAACATAGCGTTCGATAGTGTGACGGATTTCCTTGATGATCTTCGAGCTCGTAACTAGCTTCCAAAGTCTATAAAACATCAATTGAACACACACAGTAAGCTTTGATAGCTTAGTAAGTCATACGCAAATAAATCATCAAATGAACATTAGCATTATAATTTCAACTTGGCCGAATATAAGCTATCTCATGTACACATAAATCACTCTTTTAACATGTATAATTATATCATCATCTCAAGTACTATAATTACCTTATTTTCGTGAACATTTAACTTCACACGTACCTGAACCATTTAGCTCGATTTCACATTCGATCTTAACTCGACATTGCCCGTTGAACCATTTGGAATCAATAATGATACTCAGATAGCTCGAAAAGCTCGTACAATGCCAACGTCCCAGACGAGGTCTTACATGTAATCAAATATCGATGGCACTGTCCTAAACAGTGTTTTGCACGAAATTATATACAATGCCAATGTCCCAGACATGGTCTTACATGGAAATCTCAAATCGATGCCACCGTCCCAGACGTGGTCTTACACAAAAATCATATACCGAAATCCCATGTCATGACATATGTATCCTAACTATTCCTATGGTTTGTACGGGGCTTTCGGGCACCGTAATTCGATCGATTCATGCTCATAACAAATCACTCCGTGCTAAATTCAATTCGGCAATGTAGTTATACATACATACATACAATTCAATTTGGCTATGTACAAAATAAATACATTCAATTTAACATATATTCACTTACGAACTTACCTCATATGGAGACGAACGGACAGGGACGACTATTCGATAACTTTTGATTTACCCCGATCTAAATCCGATTTCCTCTTTTCTTGATCTAAATTAATACCAATTTGACTTGTTTAATCATATATTCATTCAAAATCATCCAAAAATACATAAATGAGAAATTTACACTTTAGCACCTAACATTTCACATTTTTTACAATTTAGTCCCTATTTCACAAAACCCAAAATATTCAAAATTTCACCACACCCTAGCATATCCAAATTTTACTAAGGTCCCTAGCAGCCCAATTCTTTTATTTATTTGACATTTTGACCCCTAAATTTTCAAATTTCACTATTTAATTCTTAAAACACAATTTTTTACCAAAATCACTTAATTAAACATGATAATCTAACAACTTATTTTTATTTTCCATCATCAAACAACAAAAACAACAATTTCTCATCAATGGAAAATCACAAAATACACAACCAATTCAAAAATTCAAACATGGGCTAGCTAGTATTCGAAGCAACGATCTCAAAAACGTAAAAATATTAAAAAAACCAAGCAAATTACATACCTCAATCAAGCAAAACCAAGGCTGAACCTAGCGTGTTCTTTTTTTTTATTTTCATCCAAAAGGTGAACAAATATGCATGGTTTTTATTTCATGTTTTATTATATTAACATATTTAACTAATTTATAAAACTAACCTTAATGATTTTAATGATAAAACCTTGTAATATAAGCCCATTACCGTCCATGCATATTTTCAATGGTTAAAATACCACTTAAGGACTCCACATTAAAAGAACACATCAATTTTGCACCTAATCAATTAAACCGTAGCTTTTACATTTTACACGATTAAGTCCTTTTTATAAAATCAAACACACAAACGATAAAATTTTCACACGAAACTTTCACACATATTCATTCACATACTATAAACACCAAAAATAATTTTAAAATATTTTTTGACTTAGATTCGTAGTCCTGAAACTATTGTCTGACTAGGGTCTAAACCGGGCTGTTACAATTTCATTTGCATACACATAAGACATAAATATAACATTAACCATAACCACAAGCTAGTGATTAGACACATAGCTTAGCAATATCATCACATGGAAAGATATGGGCACATAACATAGCATCACTTATATCATACCTTTCATAAACATGAATATCCATACTTTGATCATTATTACATCATACCTTTCCATATTTGTCATAATGAAGTCAATCGGAACCCTTATCGGAGCTCACAAAAATTGTGCTAAACAATGGTCGTAATCGTCCCTTTTCATATTCGATGGTCGAAACCATCCCTTTTCATTAATTGATGATCGTCACCATCCCTTTTCATAATCGATAGCCGAAGCTATCTCTTTTCGTATTTGATGGTCATCACCATCCCTTTTCATGGTTGATGGTCATCACCATCCCTTTTCATAATTGATAGTCGAATCTATCCATATTCATATTTGATAGCCGAAGCTATCCCTTTACATAATCGATGATCGTCGATATGCTGTTGGATTTATGTCATCTCAAAACATGATAACTTGTATAATAACATATATATTGATTCATTTTCAATAAAATCATATATTAACATTCAATTTAATCAAAATTATACATAATATAGTTTATACAAACTTACATGGCTAAATTGCAGAAATGACAAAGTACAGGGGCATTTCGGTAATTTTCCATTCTCCTCGATTTTTCACCTGATCTTGATCTAAATTAATAATTTCATTCAATATATTAATTTAGACAGTAAAAAAATGTATTTTTATACAATTTAGTCATTTTTTACATTTTTAAAAAATTTCCCATAAAATTTTACTTTTATTCAATTTAGTCGCTGAGCCTAAAACATGCAAATTAACCATTTCTAATGCCAATTCACATCAGCCGAATATTCATGGCACAAAAAACAGCCCACATTTGCAATAATATCACATTAAATCCTTGTTTATTTACTATTTCAATAATTTAGTCCCTAATCAGAAAATTCATCAAAATCACTCAACAAAATACTTTTAAATATCAACGAACATTTCAAATTCATCATTTAACATCTAAAATCACATAGATTCATCAATGAAAAAAATTCAAAATCTTTAACAGTTTCAAAAACAAAGTTACGGGCTAGTTGGACCTAGTTGCAACGATCTTAAAAATATAAAAATTATTAAAAATTGGGCTAAATCGGACTTACATGCAAAAGGGGACTTTGACCGAATGCTTAAACTATCATCCATGGCTTCCACCTTTCTCCAAATTTGGCAAACACCAAGGAAAAAGATGATAGCTTAATTTTTTTGTTTTTATTTTAATTTAATTATGAAATTACCATTTTGTCCTTTTAATAATCATCCAAATTTCATGCTTTAAGTTTCCCAAAACCATCCACTAAATTCTTAAATGGTCTAATTACCATTTAAGTCCCTTTTCATTTATTCAAAAATCCATTTAATCACTCAAATAAAAAGCGATCAAATTTTACATCTTTTACGATTTAGTCCTTTTCGTTTAATTAACTACTCGAACGTTAAAATTTTTTAACCAAACTTTAATACCACCTTAATGACATACTGTAAATATTTATAAAAATATTTATGACTCAGTTTATAGAAATGAGGTCCCAATACCTCATTTTCTAAAACCACTTGAGCTTAGGGTCTTACCACTTGAACTTAATAAATCGCTTATATAATATAAAATATTAAATCACAAACCTTTTTAAAATTATATTTGACTCGTAAATATTAAATAATAATATTTACGAACTTACTCATTGGATTTGGTAGCCCTAAAACCACTGTTTTCGGCAGTACTAAAAAATGGGTTGTTACAACTAACTTAAGCATCAGAATGCATTTTAGAGTACAAGACCTTTGATGCCCTCATAGTTTACTTCTATCTTGTAAGAACTTGAGGGCAATATAGTCCATCTCCAAACCCAATTCATCTTAAAGTGACTAAAATAATTAGTGTCATTTGTGGGATCGAGCAAAAATCCATAGCTCAACCTCTCAAAGCTTTTCCAAGTTCTTTGGGTTTTAACTTTCTCATTTTTGTTTTGAGTTTCCACTTACATTATTTTTGGGTTTTACATCTCCCATTTTATATTTTGGTTTTTTTCCCATGTTATGTTTTTCTATGTATGTGTGTTTCTTAGGAGGTTTTCTACATTTTTGAATTTGTTAAAGCTCTTGAAAATTCTTCCATTTCCTTAGTTTCTTATAGCTTCATCAAAATACTTTATGTTTCTTTTTGAGTTTATTGAAGCTTCATTTATTTTAGGGTAAATTACACTAACAGTCATTCAACTTTGGGGTAGCTGACAAAACAGTCACTCGGGTTTCATTTCAGTCACTCAACTTTGAAAAAATAACAAAATAGTCCTTTTAACCATTTTCCATTACAGACATAACAGATAAATGACATGGCATTTAATGGTGAACTAGCTATCCTTTAAACAATCCTTTTTAACCCTAAAACCATTTAAGAGCCTTGGGCAGTAGAAGAAAAAGAGAAAAAGAAGAATAAGAGAAAAAATGGAGAAGAAGGGGAAAAGAATAAGAGGAGAAGAAAAGAAAATGGAAGGAGCTTTGTTCTACGATAGAAATTGAAGACCGTAAAATAATAATTGTTAAACACTTTGCACCACAATTGTAGGTAGGAGCACATACTGAGATAAAACTTGAAGACCATAAACTAAGAATTACATATGCAAAGAATGCAACAATTGCCGCCATGGATGAAGGGATAGTACCTAGTGGTGGTGCAACTTATATACATTTTTCAAAGTAGATTCACACAATAAAGAATTCAATAGAAGAATCAGATAAACAGATTGCTGCTGATATTGTAGCAAAAGTATGTGATTCCTTAAGACAACTTTATTTTGGAGTCAACCATATATTTTTATGTATTGAGAACTTTATTTTTGAAATTTTTGTCTGATTGACTATAGGCACTCCTTGCACCTTCAAAATTAATTGCAACTGATGCATGTGTTGACGGAGAATTTGTAGTGGAGAAGACTAGAAAGCTCGATTAGAAAATTAGCTACACTGCAATGTTAGGAAGATATGGAGATCTAATCAATACGAGAGTTATAGATCCTTATCGAGTTTCAAGGTGTGCCTTACAAAGTGTTGTCTCTATTGTTGGGGTAGTTCTAACTACTCAAGCTATAATGGTAGAGAAAATAAAGACACTCAAGCCTATTGTCTCTTTTGTCCCAGGAATTAGTCCTTGAAAAAAAGGGGTGTAAAAGAAGATAGCAGTAGGTTAAAGCTAAAGAAGAAGCCATCAAAAGTTGTGTTTGCTATGGTTGAAACCAAGTTGAAAACTGGTTCACTTGGTCCTCGAGAACCAAAATGGATTCTATCATGTGAGTCTCAAATACCATGGTACATGAGTGCCTACTGAATTGCTTCCTTATAGTTGCAGTACATTGTATTTTTCCTGCATCTCCAACAGCCAGTAGCTCAATTTTTTTTAGCTATTTGTAAATTTTATCATAATGTAATAGAAAGGTCCTGAAATGAGATGATTGTGAATTTTTATTCCACTGGCATTGTGGGTGGCATTGTTGTTATTGAATGCATTACAGGGAATATGAAAAGTCGATGGTTCCCTTGGTAGCCTGTTTCATGCCATTTTTCACTATAATGTCTTCTGGTTTTACATAGCTATGTTTCACTATCTTCTTAGTGTTAAACACTTTGCATCACAACTGTAGGTAGGAGCACATTCAGATTGAAAGAAAAGACCCAAATTTAGTGGTAAAAGATGAGGCTGAGGGAGAAAGAAGATGAAGAGAAAAGAGAGAAGAACAAGAAAGAAGAAGAAGTATAAGAAGAAAAAGGTTGAGGGAGAAGATGATGAAGAGAAAGATGAGAAGAAAAAAAAAGAAAGAGACAGAGAAGGACCAATCATCTTTTCTTTTCTTTTTGACCTTTTGACTACTCGTCCAAAATGGCAAGTTAACTGGCCACATCAGCTAGTTAACTGGCCATATCAGCTATCCCGTTGAGCCTGTGACAAAAAATGTTAATGAGTGATTGATTTGTCGCTTTTTAATAACGTTAGTGACTGTTTTGTTGTTTTTTCAAAGTTGAGTGACCTAAATGAAACCCAGTGACTGTTTTGTCAGCTACCCCAAAGTTGAGTGACTGTTGGTGTAATTTACCCTTGATTTTATTTCTTAAAGCTTTCAGTTTTAGGTTCCAAAAAACTTCGTAATTATATGTAATCTCCATTTATGGGTTTCTTGAAGCCTCCTCAACTCATCTATATTTTTGGGTATTCATATTTTTCTTTTCATTTCTTAAGATTTTATCTATTTTTAGGGTTTCTTGAAGTTTATTTAATTTTCTTGAATCTTTTGAAACATTCTTGTTATTTTTTGCATTTTCCTATGATTTTGAAGCCACTTTGAGATTACAAATTTTGAGGTCATGATTCTTAGACCACTCTAATATAGAGACTCTGAGGTAACCATTATGGGACCACAAATTCTATGGTCACAATTCTAGAACCATAGATAATAAATTTTGTAATCAAGATTTTGCATTCATGATTTTTGTCCCAGATTTTGAAGATACGACGACTCTAAGATCACAATTTTGAGGCAAAGATTCTACTACTCAAATCAAGCTCATGTTTTAATTATTTCTCTTATATTCCCTTATGTTTCTCTTGTTTGCATATTTTCTATGTTAGTTCATCAACGTTATGGTTTTTCAATTCCCATATGCCATATTATTTTTTTTATTTCTCTTATCCCATGTTGTGTTTGATTTTATCTCCATGTTGTTTGTATGTTATTCTTGGATGCAACTACATGTGGCTCGTTTGGTATGTGTATTCAAATTTTACCAAATTTAGGAACGAGCTTTATGTTGCATGCATACAACGACCACATTATATAATATAAAAATTCTAATGAGAAAAATCACTCAAAAGTATTCTTGAGGATCGTATCCTTGAAGAAGAGTTGAACGATTGAAATATTTGAGTTTTTGATTAACTTCTTTATTAGCTTTGATGTCTTAAGCTTTTGATATATCAATATTTAAGATAAATTTTTATTTATATTTCCTAAGTCATTTGGTGAAAATAATTATTGAAAATTTTTAACAAAATTTTCAAAGCATTTCTAAGACATGTAAAAGTACTTAAAAGCATGTTTTAAATGTGTTTTAATTTATCTAAATGTTTTTGAGTAAATCTAAAATGTTTTCAAGTGCTTTAAACTCATTTTATACAAGTCTGGGAAGTTGTATCGATACTTGGAGGAAGTTCTACAGGTAGAAGTAAGTTGGAGAGAACGTGAAGCATACCTCCAAACTTTTACCTAAGTAAGTTAATAAACAATTTTTGGATTTCCCTGCACCTTCTACCGATACAACTATCAACACAAGTCTAAACCCTTGAAGCCCTTAGACTTTTACCGATAAAAGTGGACTTCTACCAATACATCGGGCTCCAACGGTCATAATTTTGAGACTTCTATCAACACAAGTCCACTTGTACCAATACAAGTATATTTTCAAATGAAAATAAACTTGAATTTAATGCTTCCAACAACTAGATTCATCACCAATGGCCATCATCGTCCACAAACTTATTCATTGGTATAAATACAAGTTTAAGACACACAAAACATAAGAGAAACATCCAAACATCAAACATAAGAGAATCAACTTAAATTTTTTATTTTCTTCATTTCTCTTGTACATATTATTGAGAGCTTATTCTAATATATTTTCCCACTATCAAATCTTTGTATTTAGAGCTTCAATTTGCAAACACACACCTACTAGAGGTTAATTGTTAGTTTTCTCATCTTCTCTTTGTTGTAAAGAGCATACTTAAGGTTTTTGTGGTATACAACCTTAAGTAGATTATAAACGGTTTCTAGGTGACCAATAAAAGCTAGAGGGTTTTAGTTAAGCTATAAAAACTAGGTGGAAGGTTCTATCTTAGCCTTATGAAAAAAATAGAGATTGTAAAGGTTATACCTTTTCCATGAAAGGTAACAATTCAAGTATAGTGAATTGGGGAATCCTTGGTTGATGTCTACCAAGGTAGTAGAGGTAGGCAACTAGGGTTTAACCACTATAAATTAAATTTTCCAATTTTTTCTTTCGTTTTCTTATCATTTAGAAAGTTTACAAAGATTTTCAAAATCTCGGTTCACCCCTCTTGGTATTTTCAATCCTAATAATTGATAGCAGAGCTAGCTAAGTCAATGAGATTTTCAATATGGAATCGAGTGAAAGCATAAATGAAATGTTTGATATATTCAAAAACATTATCAACGGCTTGAAGGAACTTAGGAAGGGTTATTGGTCTACCATAATCTGATATGGTAAATTTAGTTCTTTTCGACACTTAACAAGCTTTTAATCAAGCATTTTGGTGTTATTTTAATAATTTATGATTTATGTTTTATTTACCTTTTTGTTAAGCATAATAGTCATTTCGATGTGTTTATCGATCAATTAGGCAAGATCTTGCCTAATGAGTTCTAACAAGTATTGTAGTTGGTGAAAGAAATAATTTGGGAAAAATAGAAAAGGCACAATGGGACTGCTTGCTGGAAAAAATTCTAGTTCGAAAATGGTTTTTTTTCATAGCGAAAAATAAAAATTTGAAAACTGAGTTGGTTTGTGATATTTATAGTAATAAAATTTTCCCAAAATTGCACCTGTGTTTTGGGCTAGATAGATCCTTGTCATTCTCGGCTTTCAATCGAACGACCTTCTTTGCTATTTTCATACCACAAACTGCTTCAAGTGTGGGCTCGAACGCTTTTGAATCAAACATAAAACCATAAATTATGTACTTTACTTTTAGTGGGAAAGTAAAACTTTTCCTCAAATAGAATCTGATAGAATTGTTATTCTCGAAAAATAGAAGTTATAATATAGAAATAAAATCTCACTATTTTCGGGTAGAATAACAATGTCACAAATTTGTGTATAACTTATTGTATTTTTAGCCCTACCCGTGCCATCTATTTGTAGGGAGAGGAAATGAAACCCTAGTTGAATTAGTAAAATACATTTAATGTCTATTTAATAGAAAAACAATCTCCTAGTTGAACTAGGAGAGAGAAGGGCATCACCCTAGCTAAAATACTTAGGTTTGTCATCCTCTTGTATTCAATATGAGGGACTTTGAGCCTCTCCTATATTGGGTCCAATTGTAAATGTTTCTGGGACTTTTACTCAGCACTTTATAATTCAATCCAACACAATAAATGTTTTTCTATTTCTGAAAATAAATATTATAAATTAATTTAAATAATTTAATTTTATAATTAAATGATTTTCTCAACTCGATTCTAATTCCATTAAAATCATGACAATTTTACCGGAAAAGAATCTATGAGAAAATATATTTAATTTTTCTACATTCAATGAATTCGCAACGACGAATTAATTTAATTCCAGTTTTTAACTTTAATTATTTATTTAATTAATCAAATAATAATTCGAAAAATCATAAATTAATTCTCAAGTCATTTCCATGCTTAGTGATAAACCAAGTTCATTTTTGAATGTAATTCATTTATCTAAATTTATCATTTTTATATATCTTTGTTCATTTGAATCAACATGCAATTAATTTTTGGTTTTAATGAGTTAGCGGAGGGAACAATTGGACATATGTGATTAGGGCTCAAATGATTTATACTTAAGTTCCATCTTTTCATCTATTAATTATGAACTCATTTAGTCACGAAGTCATTTCACTATAATATCGTGACTGAGCTCTCCCTAATGTCATACCATTACGAAAGCAACTCGATCAATGCTCATCCAATGACCTTGTAATAAGTGTGTTGCCCTCGTAGGATGTCCTTAATCCTTTTGGGGTAAATTTTTTCTTCCAATATGATCGTATTATATCTCATGGTAACCATTACATTTTTCTTCATGAAAAGTCAACTACCATCAAATAGTAACAAAGTCATTCATCATAAAAGCAAATGACTCGTGGCAACGTTTACTTTTCATCTATCATGTAATGTTAATAAGAGGGTGTAATTTACTCATGTCTTGGGCTATGAATTCCACTATTGTAAATTGATAGCACTAAAAAGAACATAGGTTTTCCCCTTTACTCATTGATTAAATTGTTCCCATTTAGTTATCCTTAGCGTATATTTTAACATTTTCAGTTTAGTAAATTGCATTTTATAACTCAGTGAATCCTAGCCAATTTTATACTTAATTTTGCTATATTTTTGCATTAATGTCGCTGCATGAGTGAATTCCAGATTAAGTGTAGAATTATCGCTGTACCTAATAGCTGTCTGGATAAGAACTAAAATTGCGTGAGATATCTAGTCTGGTATAACCAACTTGTACGTACAAGGACAAAATAATTTTGAGGGAAGGACACCTGCATTGTTAGAGGGGGACATAAAAGGTGGACATGAGAAGAAAAAGAGAGTATTTTTTATCCATCATTATCTTCATCATCCTTCCTTGAAGCTTACGACCATGGCAGCTGAAGCCTCTCACGGCTGAACCAAAGTGAAAACTAGATGCAGACTAGCTTTTGACAAGGAGACCTAAGTGTGAGACAAGAGGGAATAGAGAGATTTAGTTGAGTTGTCTAGGAATAGAATTCTCCACTCGATTGTTTCTTATTTCTTTCGAAATGCTGGTGATTACTCTCTGTTTTCTGTTTGTATGGAAGGACACATGAATTATTGGTGAAAGGTTATCTTATTCAATCTTGCTTTTATGGTTTAATCTTGGGGTTTGAATACGGAAGTGTTATTGTAGTCACTGACACTGGAAAGTGCAGTGACAGTTTGAGCCAACAAGTATTACAACGGAAGTTGAGTAAGGATTGGAGGAATTTATTCCACTTGTTCTTAATAGTGCCATGTTGCCATCATCGGAAGGTGGGGTTAATATACATGTTTAAGTCTCAGAGTAAATAAAGGAGTGATGCTAGGTAAGATATACATTGAATTTTATTGCCTCGACAATCACCTATCTTTTTATACCTTGTGAGCACTTAGTATTCTACTGAAGATTCATGTTGGGGATCCCAATTTATCATTATCATATTTTATTTTATTATTTTAAAGTTATTGCATCGACAACGGTTCTCATAATTTATCTTGTTTCTATATAGTTGTTGAATCAAAATTAATAGACAAAAGACTACCATCCCTGCAGGATCGATATCCGACAAACTCACATCTATCTACTATACTTGCATCGACAGTGTACACTTGCACATTATTGCTGTGACATTAAACAACCGATCAAGTTTTTGGCACCATTACCGGGGATGGCGTTTGTTTGATGTTTATTTTTGTTTTTGTGTGTTTTTGCACTTTATTTTCCTTATATAATATTTAGTATTCTGTAACTGGTTTTTCTTTGTTGCTAATTCTTTAACTTCAATTTAGGTGTTTTATGACCCGTAGCACTTCAGATTTTCTTGCCGATTTGATCCAGAAATTGAAAAGACTATTTATAATAGACTTTGAGAATAAAGAAATATGGCTTTTCTAGGGAACAATGCCGCCATACCCCCGATGCAGCAACAAAATGTTAATAACTCAGTGTTGCCACAAGATGCTCGCATACAAAATAGGACTATACGAGATTTTGTAGTACCTATCTTGGATGATTTACAACTAGGAGTTGTTAGGCCAGCAATCCAACCTGGGAATTTTGAACTCAAGCTAGTAATGTTTCAAATGTTGAATTTTAATGGACAATATGCTGGATTGCGACACGAAGATGCGAGAGAACATCTTAAATCCTTTTTATTGATTTGTGCTTCCTTTAGTCAACAAGGTGTTCCTGATGATGCCTTGAAGATGCAATTATTTCCTTATTCCTTAGAAGGAAGAACCCTTACTTGGTTTTTTGGACTACCTGCTGGATCAATTACTTCTTGGGATGCACTGGCAACACAATTTGTTTTGCGATTTAACCCATCGATAATGAATGTTCGTATTCAAAATTATATTACTGGTTATCATTAGCTGGATGATGAAAATCTGCACACCACATGGGAACATTATAAAACTTTACTTCGATGTTGTTTCATGCATGGCATTCAACTAGAAATACAAATTGAGATTTTTTATAATGGGCTAAATTCACGTACAAGGAATCTTGTCGATGAATCAGCCAATGGACCTCTGCTAGATTGTACTTATAATGATGCTGTAAGAATTCTTGAGAGAATTGCTCAAAATGATTATCAATACCCTAGATTGTACATGGGAAACTTATGAAAGACCTCTTGTCCAAAAAGAAGAAGCTCACTGATATTGAAACTATTGCACTCACAGAAGGCTGTAGTGTTGTTTTGACAAACAAGTTGCCCTCTAAATTGAAAGATCTTGGGAACTTTACCATCCCATGTTCAATATGCATTCATTATTCGGGCAAGGCTTTATGCGACTTGGGAGCTAGCATTAACCTAATGCCACTACCTACTTTTAGGAAGTTGGAATTGGTCACATGAAATCTACTGTAGTGACATTACAACTAGCTAATCAATCCTTTGCTCAACCTGAAGGGAAAATAAAAGACGTCTTAGTTCATGTGGATAAATTTGTGCTTTCGGCTGATTTTATCATACTTGATTGTGAGGTAGACAAGAAGGTTTCCATAATCTTGGGATAACAATTTTTAACCACAGGGCAAACTGTGATTGATGTTTATAAAAGTGAACTAACCATGCGACTTAATGATAAGCAAGTCACCTTCAGTGTTTTTGAATATGTTCATTGCAAGGACAAAGAACAATGCCATACTATCGATGTGTTAGATGATCTAATTGAGGAAGAACTCAATGACCAAAGCACAACACTTTCTGAAGAGTTTGAAATGACATCTACTGCTGAATCCTTAGATGATTGTGACAGCATGGTTGAAACTAATAATCTTGAACTCAAGCATGGCTGACAGATTGAATCCTTAGACCTAGCCAATAGAACAACCCTAATTTTCAAACCATCTATTCAAAAAGCTCCTACTCTAGAATTGAAACCACTACCTCCTCATCTTAAATATGTCTTTCTGGGTGATCATAATACTCTCCCAATTATTTTCTTTGCAACACTAGATGTAACTCAAGAAAAGAAATTGGTCCATATTCTCAAGTAACCTAAATGAGTTATTGCTTAGAGTATTGTTGATATTCAAGGTATTATTCCTTATTTTTGCATGCACAAGATCAAGTTGGAAGATTAAGGCAAGTAATTGATTGAATAGCAAAGAGGATTAAACGAGAAGATGAAGGAAGTTGTCAAGAAGAAAATAATAAAATGGCTTGATGTTAGAATTATTTACTCGATTTCTGATAGCAATTGGGTAAGTCTAATGCAGTGCGTGCCTAAAAAGAATGGCATCATTGTGGTTCCCAATGATAAGGACGAATTATTTCTACATACATTCTGACAGGATGGAAAGTTTGTATGGATTATCACAAATTGAATATGGCCACAAAGAAGGATCACTTCCCACTCCTTTTCATCGACCGAATGCTGGATCAGCTTCCTGGAAAGGCCTATTATTGCTTTTTAGACGGTTATTCTGGGTACCATCAAATTGCTATTACACCGGAGGATTAGGAGAAAACAACCTTCACCAGCGCATTTGGTATTTTCACTTTTCGTCGTATGCCTTTCGATCTTTGCAAAGCACCAGCCACATTTCAAAGGCGCATGATGGAAATATTCTCAGATATGATTGAAGACTCTTTAGATGTATTTATGGATGATTTCTCAGTCTATGGGAATGATTTTGATCATTGCGCTGACAATTTGGATAAAATACTGAAGTGATGTGAGGATACACATCTTGTCCTGAATAGGGAAAAATGTCATTTCATGACAACTGAAGGCATTGTGTTAGGACACAATATCTCTAGTCAAGGCATTCAAGTAGACAAAGCTAAGGTGAAAACCATTGAGAAATTACCTCCACCAAAAAACGTAAAGGGTATTCACAGTTTTTTTGGACATGCGGGGTTTTACCGAAGGTTTATTAGAGATTTTTCAAAAATTTCAAAGCCCTTATGCTTATTGCTGGAACAAAATCGAGAATTCTTCTTTGACAATGCTTGTCTGGATACCTTTATTCATTTAAAAAAGAAGTTAGTGAATGCACCCATTGTCGTTGCACCAGATTGGTCTCAACCTTTTGAAGTTCTGTGCGATTAAAGCGACTTTGCTATGGGTGCGGTTCTAGGACAACGAAAGAGAAAAATATTTCATGCCATCTATTATGCTACAAAACTATTATAGAGGCTCAACTCAATGATACCACCACAGAGAAAGAATTGTTGGTTGTAGTCTTTGCTTTCAACATGTTTCGTTCCTATCTTGTCGGTGCAAAGGTTACTGTACTCACTGATCATTCGGCGTTGAGATATCTCTTTGCAAAAAAATATGCCAAACCAAGATTGATACGTTGGATATTACTGTTGTAAGAGTTTGACATCGAGATAAAAAGCTGTAAGGGTTTAGAAAATCAAGTTGTAGACCATCTGTCTCGATTGGAAGTTGGTAGTGCAAACAGAAACATACTTCAAATTATCAACGCATTCCCAGATGATAAGTTATTTGTTGTAGATGCAACTCCTTCGTATGCAGATTTTGTTAATTATCTAATGTGTGGAAAACTCCCATTAGGTGTCACAGGCCATAGAAAAGAAAGATTTCTTTGAAACGTAGTGAAGTATCATTGGAACAAGCCGTATTATTCAAGGTATGCGATGAAAACATCATTTGACGTTGTGTTCCGGAAGAGGAGATGTTTTCAGTCCTGAAGCATTGTTATGATGCTCCTTATGGAGGTCATTCTAGTGGTATGATAATTGCTGCTAAAGTTCTCCAATCAGGATTCTACTGGCCGACATTATTCAAAGACGCCCATAATTTTTTGAATTAATGCAATAGGTGTCAGCGCACTGGTTCTATATCGCGACGCAATGAAATGTTGCAGCAGCCAATTATGGAGGATGAATTATTCAATATTTGGGGTACGGATTTTATGGGACCATTTTTGAATTAGTTTGGAAATATTTATATATTAGTAGTTGTTGACTACATCTCAAAGTGGGATTAAGCTGCTGCAGTTCCAAAGGATGATGCAAAGACAATGCTAAATTTTTTTTAAAAGCATATACTCACCCATTTTGGCACACCAAAGGCATTGATTAGTGATCAGGGTACACACTTTCATTGCAACTAAGTGGCAACTGTACTGAAGAGATATGGAGTTAATCATAATGACTACTACTTATCATCCGCAAACCAATGGACAAACCAAAGTATCGAATTGACAAATTAAGAACATTCTTGAGAAGGTTGTCAACCCTTCAAGGAAAGATTGGTCTTTCCGATTAGATGATGCTTTATGGGCATTGCAGATAGCATGCAAAACTCTATTAGGGATGTCACTGTATCAATTGGTTTTTGGGAAAGCATGTCACTTGCCAGTCAAATTGGAACACAAAGCAATGTGGGCAATTAAGCAAGTGAACATGGACTATCAAGCGGCTGGAAAGAAATGACTGTTGGATATCACTGAACTAGAGGAGATTAGGAGAAATGCTTATGAAAACACTGCAATTTACAAGGAAAAGACCAAAAGATGGCATGACAAGATTATTTTATAGCGACAATTTATCGCGGGTTAACATGTTTTATTATTCAATTCTTGACTTAAATCGTACCCAGGTAAATTGCATTCACGTTGGTCTAGACCTTTTGAAGTTGTCGACGTATTTCCTCATGGGGCAGTCAGAATTCTAGATTTACATGATGGACACCAATTCAAAGTAAATGGACAGAGGCTGAAACCCTATTTTGGTAACAGTGATCAAAGGCAAGTAAAGACCATTAAATTGGTCAAAAAGTTTTAATTTTTAATTACTACTCCATAATTTTAGTTTATTTTATTTATGTTTTGTTAAATTTTGTTTTCCTCCCTTTTTGCAGAATAATTAGGTATCATTGTTGACGCATTGAAATTTTTCTATTAGTGCATTCCATAAGTTTATATTACCATTTATAACTCATCAAAATTTAGTGAAATTCAGATTCCATCGTTGGATCAAAAATCACTTAGCCATTTGATCTTTCCAAGCGGGCATAATTTCTATTAGACACAACTATTCTCGCCAGCCTTATACCTCTCCACAAAACAACACGCCTCTCCATCTTCCTCTTTCGCTCACTATAAATCCTCTCACATTGTATCGACTATAATGCATTCAAGCAACCATTTTTATTTCTTTTCTCTTCTCAAGATCATATCTTTTTAGCTTTAAACTATTCTCCCTTAACAAAAAATAGTAAAAACAAGGTCAAGAAAGCCACCAAATCTGCTGGAGAACATGGATCCTCTGCTACCACAGTCCGTGAATCGGAATCCCCCAGGCCAGTGCAGATAAAGGTGCCAGTAATCTTTTTGAATAAAGCAGCAAAGGAATAATTTCATGACAACTTGTTGAAGCGAAACTTTCATCTCGAACAGGTCATTTCCCTTTCACCACAATAAGACATCGGTAAGTAAGTCTCTAGAACCATCTCAAAGTTAAAGTGGGAAACTTTTTACACCCATCCTAGAAGCTACTCTCCTTCACTGGTACGTGAGTTTTATGCTAATCCCTATGATCATGAGTTAGAGTTTATTTTAGTTCGAAAAGGTTTAATACCATTGGACGCTAAAAAAATTAAAGAGCTATACAACACCAAGGTCGGTGTCGACGAACACTCCAAGTTCATTGCTGACATCACAGATGAAAAATGAGACTTGTTGGTGAGAGACTTGTGTGTCGAGAGAGCAATGTAGACGGGTTCCCATCAAAAGAATTATATGATCCACCGTCTATTCCTGACGCTGCAAGACAAAATTTGGTTTCATTTTGTAAACTACAGATTAAAGCCTTCCACTCACAGCACCACAGTCACCCTCGACAGAATGTGTCTGATCCATTTTATTGTCATAGGCAGAAAAATTGATGTAGGTGCAATACTTCACAAAGAAATTTCTGACTGCGTCACAAGGCATATTGGGATATTGGTTTTCCCATCATTGGTGATGTTATTGTGCCAGCAAAGAGGAATCGTGCCCCGTGCTGGTAAGAAAATCTTGAAAAATAAGGGCCCAATCAATAAAGCTTCTATAGAAAAATGACACGTGGAAAGGACACGTCGATATTGAAGGAGGCAGAAATCAACAAGAGAAGAAAGGGCAAAGCCAAAGCCGATAGCAAATGAACAAACCTAAATGCAAAGGCATCATTATGGCACAAACTGAAGGATGTTGAAAAAATGGTGAATTCCATCAACAATAGGTACATCAGGCTTGTCGTTACAGTAGAAGATATGGAGATATCCTAGAATTTTTTTTTGCTTATACCAGAGCCTGGAACAGTTCCATTGTAGCCAGATTAGGCCAACTAAGCCCATCCCCACTACCGGAATTCCCAATGTTTCCACCAATCATTCGAAATTATGACCTCTCTTCCTCAGATGATGACTTAGAAGATTGAGACAGGGCAGTGGCATCCTTACCCATTGCGCAGGTCTTTGATAATGAGAAAGAAGAGGAATCTAGGGATATTAAAGAATGCCTACTAAAGATTGATAGCTTGTTTGAGGATAGTATTTTTGTTGATTAAGAGGACACTGTTGTTGAGAAGGAAGTTGTTGCTGCAAAAGAGAAAGTTGTTGCTGAAGAAGAAGTTGCTGAAAAAGAGATAGAAAAAGAAGAATATTCTGTTGAGAAGACTGTCACCACACCCAAGTCTCTAGGTACAAATATTGAGAATTTAGAGCGAGCTGGAGCGAGATCAGCAGAAGTTATTGAGGTAACTAGTGAGGAGCAATGCAATTCATTGGCAATAGTGGTCTACACTAGACTACTCCAAGTGGCCTCTCCTACACAGGAAGTAGCCGATGATGCTGGGGCAGAGCCGGGAATTGAGGAGCAATCCGAGGAGAAGAAAAAAAAAGGAAGTGCTCCAAAGATAAAAAAATAAAAAGATGAGGAGAAGAAAATGAGGAGAAAGAAACATCATGTAGCCACATCGATGGCAGCGGATAATTGAGTTAGTTTATTTTAAGCTTTAGTTGTAGTGTTCATGCATTGCATGTAGCTGTAGGTTTTATTTTGATAAGTATACATTGTCATTACATTTTCATGTTAGTGCATTGGGGACAATGCAAACTTTAAGTTAGGGGGAAAGCACATGGGGCTTGGAAATACACCCACATTTCAATTTTTTTCAGAAATGAAGCATACAAGGTTTAATTATAGTTAATGAAAATTGTTCACAAATTTTTGTGACATTCGATTTTTAATTCCTGAATCATGTGAATTATCAATGAATGAGTTGGATAAATTTGATAGAAGATTGTAGCTTCAATTCTTTGATGAAAGGATTAGGTTGCATTAGTAATTGATAACTACTATCATTCCGTAAATCTTAAATGGATCTGCGTTTTACAGCTACTTATATATGTATACATAGTTATAAATTAAAGACACTCCAAAGTAGGTGTAGTTTGGAATGTTAAAAAGGGAACACTCCAATACGAGTGTTAGAAAAATCAATCTGGCCAAAGGCTGTCGCTGCATGAGTGTGTGTCAGTGCAATTACGTACTCCCTGGGGGTTTGTTGCACCCCATCGTTACTTCTTTGGAATAAGGGTACAATAATGCAACGATATCCCTTATTCTGAAAAAATGCATATATATACTTAGTATTGTACAATAAATGTAGAAATGGTAGATAGAACTTAGGTTTTGAAGCATGATACTAGCATTGATGAAGTTGCAACCTTATTCATTCATGCTTATGAATTGTTGATGCAATATTCTTTTGTTTTAATGTGATTCATCCATTGAGAATATAGAGGGTTCAAGTTGCTAGAATGATTATTAACCTCAATAAAATTTTTGTAGCCTTGTTATTTTCTATTTTACTTGAGGACAGGTAAAAACTCAAATTTGGGGGTGTGATAGCGCTAAAAAGAACATAGGTTTTCCCCCTTACTCATTGATTAAATTATTCCCATTTAGTTATCCTTAGCATACATTTTAGCATTTTCAGTTTAGTAAATTGCATTTTATAATTTAGTGAATCCTAGTTGATTTTATCCTTAATTTTGCTATCTTTTTTGCATTAATGTCGTTGCAAGAGTGAACTCTAGATTGCGTCCAGAATTGTCGCCACACCTAACAACTGTCTGGATAAGAACTAAAACTACGTGAGCTATCCAGTCTGGTATAACCAACTTGTATGTACAAGGACATAATAAGTTTGAGGGAACGTCAACTGTACTGTTGGAGGACGACATAAAAGGTGGACGTGAGAACAAAAAGAGAGTTTTTTTTTCTCTATCATCATCTTCATCATCCTACCTTGAAGCTTACGTCCATGATAGCTGAAGCCTCTCACGGGTGAGCCAATGTGAAAACCAGATGCAGACTAGCTTTTGACGAGGAGACCTAAACGCGAAACAAGAGGGAATAGAGAGATTCAGTCGAGTTGTCTAGGAATAGAATTCTCCACTCGATCCTTTCTTATTTCTTTCTAAATGCTGGTGATTACTCTCTGTTTTCTATTTGTATAGAAGTACACATGAATTTTTGGTGAAAGGTTATCTTATTCAATCTTGCTTTTATGGTTTAATCTTGGGGTTTGAATATTTTTAACACGAAAGTGTTATTGTAGTCACTAACACTGGAAAGTGCAGTGAGAGTTTGAGCCAACAAGTATTACAATGGAAGTTGAGTGAAATTAGAGGAATTTAGTTCACTAGTTCTTAATAGTGCTATGTTGCCACCATCAGAAGGTGGGGTTAATATGCATGTTTCAGTCTTACATTAAATAGAGGAGTGACGCTGGGTAAGATATACATTAAATTTTATTGTCTCGACAATCACCTATCTTTTATACTTTGTGAGCACTTAGTATTTTGCTGAAGATCGTTCATTCCCAAATCACGTACCTTCGGAATTTAACCGGATATAGCTACTCGTTCAAATGCCTTCGGGTCATAGCCGGTTATAGTAACTCGCACAAATGCCTTCGGGACTTAACCCGGATTTAGTAACTCGCACAAATGCCTTCGGGCTTAGCCCGGAATTAGTATCTCGCACAAATGCCTTCGGATCTTAGTCCGGATATGGTCACTTAGCACAAAGCCTTCGGGACTTAGCCCGGACATCATTCGAATAACCATGCACATTTAACAATAAATCATGACACATTCGTATTTCATTTTCATTAGCAAAACTCAAACACAAGACATTTATCACTCTTGCAATTTCGGCTCAATAGCCACACACAAGGAGCATGATTTTGATTTGCTTAAAACATGATCTAATCAAATCATAATTTAAGCTCTATTACTCAAGAACTTACCTCGGATGTTGTCGAACGGTTTCGACGGCTATTCGACCACTTTTTCCTTCCCTTTATCGGATTTAGTTCCCCTTTGCTCTTGAGCTTAATTCAAACAAATTTAACTCATTAAAGTCTCATTTTGCTAGCTTATGGCCGAATATGACAAGGAGTTTGATAGGTCATATGGCCACCTTTTAGCTCAAATACACAATGGTCATACGCATTTTTAATCACATCAAGCAATTTAATACAATTCATTCAAACATCAAAAGAGAAGCTCAAGGTACTTAGCCCATATATACATTAGACACTAGAGTCACATATGTATGAAATCACGAATCGAATTCAACATACTAGCTAATATTTCCCCTTAGCCGAATTTTCTAAGTCAAGCTAAAGCCATCAATAGGCTACCTATGGCCGAACATACACATAACTTATGTACTTATTCATGTGGCCGAACATACATGTCTATGTTGGGGCCGATTGCATCACAACACCATACCATTTCAATTTTTGGCTATGGTTAAACAAAGAACTTAATGTCTCACTCAAAAATGCTAAAAAGAAGATTCAAGAATCATCAATCCACCATCACATGCACCATTACAAAGCTTCACTTTTAGCATGCAAATGATATCAACACCAATCCACCTTGGCCGAATATCATCTCCATGACATAGTAAAGATTTGAACCATGGGCTATTTAGAACTCAAGCTAACTACTAAAACATGCATGCATCTCATGGAACATCATCAAACATACCTTAGTCTATCAAACCACCATAGCCGATTTCCTCAAAGCTCTTTTTCCTTCTTTTTCTTTCTCCTATTCGGCCAAGAACAACATGAGAGCTTTTCTCTTCTTTTTTTTTTTTTGGTCATGCATGAGAATGATGAACACATTTTTTTCTCTTTGTTTTCTTCCTTCAATTTCTTATTAGTTTATTGCCCATGCTTCTTATTTTATTCTTTCATTAACACAACATGTTTCATGACATGTTTTGCCCATGCTTCTTATTTTATTTTTCCATTAACACAACATGTTTCATGACATGTTTTGCCCATGCTTCTTATTTTGTTTTTCCATTAACACAACATGTTTCATGACATGTTTTGCCCATCATCCCTTGTCATGGCCGGCCACTAGTACTTAAATGGGGGGAAATTGACATACAAGTCCACCCCTTTGATTACATGCACTATTAGGCCACTTGCATTTGCCTAGCACATTTCTAAATTTTCTCACATAAGTCCTATCAACTAAATTCACATGCAATTAACTAAATCGAAGCTTAAAACTTTCACACATTTATATTCACATATTTTAGGCAATAATTACCACATTCAAATAATTTGGTGATTCGGTCTAGCGGTCCCGAGACCGCTTTCCGACTAGAGTCACTTTAGGGCTGTCACAACTCTCCCCCACTTAAGAAATTTTTGTCCCCAAAAATCTTACCGGTAAATAGGTTTGGGTATCGTTCTTTCATCGAGCTCTCGGTTTCCCAAGTAGCTTCCTCGATCCCGTGTTTGAGCCATAACACCTTAACTAACGGAACCCTTTTGTTTCGCAACTCTTTCACTTCACGAGCTAAGATACGAATCGGTTCTTCTTCATAACTCAAGTCAGATTGAATTTCAACTTCTGAGGGATTAATCACATGTGACGGATCGGATCTATAACGTCGAAGCATCGAAACATGAAAGACATCGTGAATCTTTTCAAGTTCAGGGGGCAAAATCAATCTATACGCAACCAGAACAACTCGTTCGGAGATTTCGTACGGCCCAATGAATCTCGGGCTCAACTTGCCCTTACGGCCAAATCTGAGTATCTTTTTCCAAGGCGAAACTTTAAGAAACACTTTATCTCCCACCTGATATTCAACGTCTTTTCGTTTCAAATCCGCATACGATTTCTGACGATCTGTGCCTGCCTTCAGACTTTCACGGATTACCTTTACTTTCTGTTCAGCATCTTTAATCAAATCAACTCCGAAAATTTTACTATCACCGAGCTCGGTCCAAAACAATGGTGTACGGCATTTACGACCGTACAAAGCCTCGTAAGGTGCCATCTTAATACTTGATTGAAAACTGTTGTTGTAAGCGAATTCAATCAAAGGTAAATACCGTTCCCATGAACCGCTGAACTCGAGGATGCAACATCTCAACATATCCTCAAGTGTCTGAATTATCCGCTCGGATTGACCATCGGTTTGTGGATGAAAAGCGATGCTAAAATGAAGCTTGGTACCCAAAGCTTCTTGAAATTTCTTCCAAAATCGCGAGGTGAACCTCGGATCTCTATCCGACACAACAGAAATCGATACCCCGTGTAATCTCACAATCTGAGAAACATACAATTCAGCTAGTTTATCCAATGAAAAATCTGTACGTACGGGGATAAAGTGAGCCGACTTAGTCAGTCTATCCACAACAACCCAAATCGCATCTTTCTTACTTGCCGATACTGGCAACCCAGATACGAAATCCATCGTGACTCGATCCCATTTCCATTCAGGTACCATGATCGGCTGAAGTAATCCTGAAGGCACTTGATGTTCTGCTTTCACTTGTTGACATATTAAACATCTCGAAACAAAGTCGGAGATGTCTCGTTTCATACCATGCCACCAAAATCGACGTTTCAAATCGTTGTACATTTTCGTACTCCCCGGGTGAATTGACATTCGGCTACAATGGGCTTCGTTCAGAATCATCGGAATGAGTTCCGAATTCCTTGGAACACACAAACGACTTCTGAACCTCAAACAATCATCATCATCAATTTGAAACTCCGATTCCTTGTTCGGAACACACTCAGCCCGTTTTGCAACCAATTCATCATCGACTTTCTAAACTTCACGAATTTGATGAATCAATAATGGTTTGGCTTTTAATTTAGCTACTAACACATTGTCGGGTAGAACAGACAAGTGTACATTCATCGCTCGTAAAGCAAACAGTGATTTCTGGCTTAAGGCGTCCGCAACCACATTAGCCTTTCCCGGGTGGTAATCAATGACAAGCTCATAATCTTTCAACAACTCAAGCCAACGCCTTTGTCGCAGATTCAAGTCTCGCTGGGTCATCAAATATTTGAGACTTTTGTGATCCGAAAATACATGGCACTTCTCACCAAACAAATAATGTCGCCATATTTTCAAAGCAAATATGATGGCAGCTAGTTCGAGATCATGGGTCGGATAATTTCTCTCGTGTGGCTTCAATTGTCTCGACGCATAGGCCACAACTCGACCTTCTTGCATCAATACGCAACCCAACCCAAGTAGGGATGCGTCACTATAAATGATAAACTCTTTGCCTGATTCGGGTTGCACTAAAATTGGAGCTTCAGTCAAATAAGTTTTCAGTTGATCGAAATTTTTCTGACATTTCTCCGTCCATTCGAACTTAACATCCTTTTGAAGTAGCTTTGTCATTGGTGTGGCTATCATCGAGAAACCTTTTACAAATCGTCGGTAATAACCGGCGAGCCCCAGAAAGCTCCGAACTTCGGTAATATTTCTTGGAGGCTTCCAGGTACAAGCTCAATACTAAACTCTACCTCCCGAACAGGTGGTAAACCCGGTAATTCTTCAGGAAAAACATCCGGGTGTTCACAAACCACCGGCATAGATTCGGGTTTCTTTTCTAATTCTTTGTCATCAAGTACATACGCAAGGTATGCTTCGCACCCTTTTCTTACATATTTCTGGGCCAACATTGCTGATATTACAGCTGGCAACCCCCTTAAGTCCGTAGACTCAACTCAGATTATCTCGTTATTTGCGCACCTCAAATCAATAGTCTTGCTTTTGTAATTCACAACCGCATCATGCGCGGTCAACCAATCCAAACCAAGAATAACATCAAATTCATCAAACGGCAAAAGCATCAAGTCCTCCGGAAAACAGGAATCTCGAATTACTAGGGGACATTTCTTACACACTTTGTCGACAAGCACGTAACGACCCAAGGGATTTGACATCCGAATTACGAACTCAGTAGACTCAATAGGTAAAGTCTTACTGAATGCTAAGGTTTCGCATATATATAAGAATGAGTAGAACCAGGGTCAATCAAAGCAATCACATTAGTATCAAAGAGAGTAAAAGTACCGGCAATAACATCTGGCGAGGAAGCATCCTCGCGTGCGCGTATAGCTTAAGCCCTAGCAGGAGTGTGAGCCTCGGATCTGGTCGTAGCATCTCTAGATCCTCTCTGACCACCCCTAGCATTGTCCGTATTTCTAGATGGTCTACCTCGAACAGTGGTAGCACCCGGTTTCTCGCTTTGATTTATATTCTGTTCAGACAACCTCGGGCAATCCTTAATGAAGTGGTCAGCTGATTCACACTTATAGCAGGAGCGGTCATGGAACCTACAGCTCCCCAAATGCCATTTACCACAATGCTGACACTCCGTTCTGTCTCGACGTTCATTTCCAACACTAGCGACCGAAGTGCCTCGTGTACCCACAGGGGGTCGATCACGATCTCGTCTAAAAAGGCCCGAAGTGCCTCTAGACCGGCCCACATCATCTCGAAATTTCTTCGATGCCTGTTTAAGAGACTTTCCCGAGGATCTTTTACGAAACTCTCCAGTTCCCACATCAACTTTTTGTTTTTCTTTTCTAAGCTCTTCGGCTTTACAAGCTCGCTCGACAAGTACTACGAACTCTCGTATTTCAAGAATGCCAACGAACATTTTTATATCTTCATTCAGTCCATCCTCGAAGCGTTTACACATGATAGCCTCGGACGAAACACATTCCCGAGCGTATCTACTAAGTCTAACAAATTTTCGCTCGTAATCAGTAACTGACATAGAACCTTGCTTAAGCTCAAGAAATTCCTTCCGTTTTTGATCAACAAATCTCTGACTGATATACTTTTTCCGAAACTCAGTTTGGAAAAACTCCCAAGTTACTTGCTCTCGGGGCACAACAGAAGTCAGAGTACTCCACCAATAGTAGGCAGAATCGCGTAGCAAGGAGATAGTACACTTTAGGCATTCATCGGGTGTACAAGGTAGCTCATCGAGTACCCGGATAGTGTTGTCCAACCAAAATTTAGCTTGCTCGGCATCGTCGCTATCCGTAGCTTTAAATTCAGTAGCCCCATGTTTTCGGATTCTGTCAACTGGGGGCTTATTTGACCTTATTTGGTCAGTTACCGGAGGTATTGTAGGTGTGGGGGTGGCATTAGTCGGGAATGGAGGTTGTGGAACAGCCGTATTAGTTCGAATGTATTGGTTGAACCAATCATTCATTACGCTATAGAAAGCTTGTCTAGCTTCATCATTCGGGTGACTAGCATTAGGTTGAGAGTCCGCCGGCGCTGTCCCTTGCGCGGGAGCAGACGCTACACTCTCAAGATCATCAGCTACCGCTCGGTCGGGATCGGGATCCATTACTATAAATAAATACATTTTCAATTGTCAAAAATCACCACACTATCAAATAATCACAAAATGGCATGTATAGCTAGACCCAAACGTATTACGGTAGTCCTAGAATCGACTAAACCGTAGCTCTGATACCAATAAAATTGTAACACCCCGTACCCGAGTCCGTCGCCGGAGTCGGACACGAGGGGTTTGCAGACTTAAATCACTTCTTTGCACAATCCATTTTAAATTTTCCAGGCAAGCTGGCTAACTGCGTCACTGTCACCTTAAAAATCATATCTTGAGTTTCACAACTCAAAAATCAGCTTCGTGATTTTTCCCTGAAACTAGACTCATATATGCATCTACAAATTTTTTTCTAGAATTTTTGGTTGGGCCAATTAGTACAGTTTATTAGTCAAAGTCTCCCATGTTACAGGGATCAACTACACTGACCTTTGTGCATTACGACTTGGATATCTCCCTGTACAGGGCTTCAATACTGATTCCGTTTATTTCTATAGAAACTAGACTCAAAAAGGAATCTATTCATATATGGCATGACTTCTAATTATCTCTGGTTAATTTATAATGAATTTCGAAAGTCGGAACAGGGAATCCAGAAACCGTTCTGACCCTGTCTCACGAAAACTTTAGCATCTCATAATATACTGTTCATATGAACGTTTCGTTACTTTCCTATGAAAATAGATTCATCAAGATTCGTTTTCATAATTTATTCACTATTTAATTCCATTCCTACTATTTTTAGTGATTTTCCAAATCTACATCACTGCTACTGTCAGCATCTGCCTTTAAGGTAGATTTACCTATTTCATAGTTTCCATGATTCAACTAGCCCTTTTAGCATAAATAGCACAAATTATGATAGTGATTAACCATTCCCATGGCCAATCCTTGTTAAGCATATCCATACCAAATGAGTATAACATTATGCTCAAACATATATAAGCCATTTTCGCATGGCTATCCAAAATTATACAAATCCAAAGGGTCCATGACCCACAACAAAAAGGGTAGTCCTATACATGCCATTTTGAAGTTCAACCAAAATTGTACCAAAAGGGGGCTTTGATAGTGTGGGAGACTTCGACTTCCAAAAATCCCGAGTCCGATAGCTGACGAGCCAAAATCTATAAAACAGAGAAACAAAAAAACGGAGTAAGCAATTTATGCTTAGTAAGTTTTGAGCAAGGGATTCCAGCACAACAAAAGTATAGCATTCATGTAGCTAAACAGATAATTTCATATGCACAAATTTTCAGTATCATACTTACTTCACATTACCAACCCTTATATTCATACACAAAGATCAACTTAGCCAAAGGCCGGTAGCTCATTTATCAACTGAGCGAATACTTATTTGTAAGGGCTCAACTAATTTAAAGCACATACGAAACATACCTCAATGTTGGGATGTTACAAGCGTATTAACTGAAATATTTACAGCAAGATCGTTCATTCCCAAATCACGTACCTTCGGAATTTAACCGGATATAGCTACTCGTTCAAATGCCTTCGGGTCATAGCCTGGTTATAGTAACTCGCACAAATGCCTTCGGAACTTAACCCGGATTTAGTAACTCGCACAAATGCCTTCGGGCTTAGCCCGGAATTAGTATCTCGCACAAATGCCTTCGGATCTTAGTCTAGATATGGTCACTTAGCACAAAGCCTTCGGGACTTAGCCCGGACATCATTCGAATAACCATGCACATTTAACAATAAATCATGACACATTCGTATTTCATTTTCATTAGCAAAACTCAAACACAAGACACTTATCACTCTTGCAATTTCGGCTCAATAGCCACACACAAGGAGCATGATTTTGATTTGCTTAAAACATGATCTAATCAAATCATAATTTAAGCTCTATTACTCAAGAACTTACCTCGGATGTTGTCGAACGGTTTCGACGGCTATTCGACCACTTTTTCCTTCCCTTTATCAGATTTAGTTCCCCTTTGCTCTTGAGCTTAATTCAAACAAATTTAACTCATTAAAGTCTCATTTTGCTAGCTTATGGCCGAATATGACAAGGAGTTTGATAGGTCATATGGCCACCTTTTAGCTCAAATACACAATGGTCATACGCATTTTTAATCACATCAAGCAATTTAATACAATTCATACGAACATCAAAAGAGAAGCTCAAGGTACTTAGCCCATATATACATTAGACACTAGAGTCACATATGTACGAAATCACGAATCGAATTCAACATACTAGCTAATATTTCCCCTTAGCCGAATTTTCTAAGTCAAGCTAAAGCCATCAATAGGCTACCTATGGCCGAACATACACATAACTTATGTACTTATTCATGTGGCCGAACATACATGTCTATGTTGGGGCCGATTGCATCACAACACCATACCATTTCAATTTTTGGCCATGGTTAAACAAAGAACTTAATGTCTCACTCAAAAATGCTAAAAAGAAGATTCAAGAATCATCAATCCACCATCACATGCACCATTACAAAGCTTCACTTTTAACATGCAAATGATATCAACACCAATCCACCTTGGCCGAATATCATCTCCATGACATAGTAAAGATTTGAACCATGGGCTATTTAGAACTCAAGCTAACTACTAAAACATGCATGCATCTCATGGAACATCATCAAACATACCTTAGTCTATCAAACCACCATAGCCGATTTCCTCAAAGCTCTTTTTCCTTCTTTTTCTTTCTCCTATTCGGCCAAGAACAACATGAGAGCTTTTCTCTTTTTTTTTTTTTGGTCATGCATGAGAATGATGAACACATTTTTTTCTCTTTGTTTTCTTCCTTCAATTTCTTATTAGTTTATTGCCCATGCTTCTTATTTTATTCTTCCATTAACACAACATGTTTCATGACATGTTTTGCCCATGCTTCTTATTTTATTTTTCCATTAACACAACATGTTTCATGACATGTTTTGCCCATGCTTCTTATTTTATTTTTCCATTAACACAACATGTTTCATGACATGTTTTGCCCATCATCCCTTGTCATGGCCGGCCACTAGTACTTAAATGGGGGGGAAATTGACATGCAAGTCCACCCCTTTTATTACATGCACTATTAGGCCACTTGCATTTGCCTAGCACATTTCTAAATTTTCTCACATAAGTCCTATCAACTAAATTCACATGCAATTAACTAAATCGAAGCTTAAAACTTTCACACATTTATATTCACATATTTTAGGCAATAATTATCACATTCAAATAATTTGGTGACTCGGTCTAGCGGTCCCGAGACCGCTTTCCGACTAGGGTCACTTTAGGGCTGTCACAACTCTCCCCCACTTAAGAAATTTTCGTCCCCGAAAATCTTACCGGTAAATAGGTTTGGGTATCGTTCTTTCGTCGAGCTCTCGATTTCCCAAGTAGCTTCCTCGATCCCGTGTTCGAGCCATAACACCTAAACTAACGGAACCCTTTTGTTTCGTAACTCTTTCACTTCACGAGCTAGGATACGAATCGGTTCTTCTTCATAACTCAAGTCAGATTGAATTTCAACTTCTGAGGGATTAATCACATGTGACGGATCGGATCTATAACGTCGAAGCATCGAAACATGAAAGACGTCGTGAATCTTTTCAAGTTCAGGGGGAAAAATCAATCTATACGCAACCGGACCAACTCGTTCAGAGATTTCGTACGGCCCAATGAATCTCGGGCTCAACTTGCCCTTACGGCCAAATCTGAGTATCTTTTTCCAAGGCAAAACTTTAAGAAACACTTTATCTCCCACCTGATATTCAACGTCTTTTCGTTTCAAATCCGCATACGATTTCTGACGATCTGTGCCTGCCTTCAGACTTTCACGGATTACCTTTACTTTCTGTTCAGCATCTTTAATCAAATCAACTCCAAAAATTTTACTATCACCGAGCTCGGTCCAAAACAATGGTGTACGGCATTTACGACCGTACAAAGCCTCGTAAGGTGCCATCTTAATACTTGATTGAAAACTGTTGTTGTAAACGAATTCAATCAAAGGTAAATACCGTTCCCATGAACCGCTGAACTCGAGGATGCAACATCTCAACATATCCTCAAGTGTCTGAATTATCCGTTCGGATTGACCATCGTTTTGTGGATGAAAAGCGGTGCTAAAATGCAGCTTGGTACCCAAAGCTTCTTGAAATTTCTTCCAAAATCGCGAGGTGAACCTCGGATCTCTATCCGACACAACAGAAATCGATACCCCATGTAATCTCACAATCTGAGAAACATACAATTCAGCTAGTTTATCCAATGAAAAATCCGTACGTACGGGGATAAAGTGAGCCGACTTAGTCAGTCTATCCACAACAACCCAAATCGCATCTTTCTTACTTGCCGATACTGGCAACCCAGATACGAAATCCATCGTGACTCGATCCCATTTCCATTCAAGTACCATGATCGGCTGAAGTAATCCTGAAGGCACTTGATGTTCTGCTTTCACTTGTTGACATATTAAACATCTCGAAACAAAGTCAGAGATGTCTCGTTTCATACCATGCCACCAAAACCGACGTTTCAAATCGTTGTACATTTTCGTACTCCCCGGGTGAATTGACATTCGGCTACAATGGGCTTCGTTCAGAATCATCGGAATGAGTTCCGAATTCCTTGGAACACACAAACGACTTTTGAACCTCAAACAATTATCATCATCAATTTGAAACTCCGATTCCTTGTTCGGAACACACTCAGCCCGTTTTGCAACCAATTCATCATCGACTTTCTGAGCTTCACGAATTTGATGAATCAATAATGGTTTGGCTTTTAATTCAGCTACTAACACATTGTCGGGTAGAACAGACAAGTGTACATTCATCGCTCGTAAAGCAAACAGTGATTTTCGGCTTAAGGCGTCCGCAACCACATTAGCCTTTCCCGGGTGGTAATCAATGACAAGCTCATAATCTTTCAACAACTCAAGCCAACGCCTTTGTCGCAAATTCAAGTCTCGCTGGGTCATCAAATATTTGAGACTTTTGTGATCCGAAAATACATGGCACTTCTCACCAAACAAATAATGTCGCCATATTTCAAAGCAAATACGATGGCAGCTAGTTCGAGATCATGGGTCAGATAATTTCTCTCGTGTGGCTTCAATTGTCTCGACGCATAGGCCACAACTCGACCTTCTTGCATCAATACGCAACCCAACCCAAGTAGGGATGCGTCACTATAAATGATAAACTCTTTGCCTGATTCGGGTTGCACTAAAATTGGAGCTTCAGTCAAATAAGTTTTCAGTTGATCGAAACTTTTCTGACATTTCTCCGTCCATTCGAACTTAACATCCTTTTGAAGTAGCTTCGTCATTGGTGTGGCTATCATCGAGAAACCTTTTACTAATCGTCAGTAATAACCGGCGAGCCCCAGGAAGCTCCGAAATTCGGTAATATTTCTTGGAGGCTTCCAGGTACAAGCTCAATACTAAACTCTACCTCCCGAACAGGTGGTAAACCCGGTAATTCTTCAGGAAAAACATCCGGGTGTTCACAAACCACCGGCACAGATTCGGGTTTCTTTTCTAATTCTTTGTCATCAAGTACATACGCAAGGTATGCTTCGCACCCTTTTCTTACATATTTCTGGGCCAACATTGCTGATATTACAGCTGGTGCTACATGATTGGAAGCAAAATGGAAGCAATGTTGCTCATTGATTGTCTAATTTTTAAACTTATACTAAGTGGTGTTACATGATTGGATTGTAATACGAAAAGATAAGTTATATTTGTAGACGAACCTAAATATGTCCTTAGTCTAATAAAAAATTAGCAAACTGATTGAAAGACTAATATGTCATCTATTAAGTCTAATTTGGGAGATGTTTTGTCTTGGGCATCTAAACAGATGACTCCTAGAGGAAGAGGCATAGATGTTACTAATTGGACTGACCATACATTGGACTGAACCCAAGAAGAATAGATCTTGAATCCATTTATGGATTTATTCAGCTGTGACATTCATAGTATGACATACCTAAATCCTGAGTGGATGAGGGACTATGTATGTGTGACTTGTAAAGTTTGATATAAGTAAAAGCCTGAGTTCGAATAGATAAGAAACCAAAAGCTGGTGCATTGAGTGTATGATTTCTGCAGTATGTAGCGTGATTCACAATAGTGGAATTCATAACCCTAGACATGGGTAAATGATATCCTCTCATTGGCATTACATGGTTGATGAAACGTAAATGTGGCCATGGGTCATTTGTCTTTGTGATTAATGACTTGATTACTATTTGGTAGTAATTGAACTTTCATGAAGGAAGATGTAATGGTTACCATAAGATAAAATAGAATCATATTGGGAGAATGAATACTTTCCTAAGAGATTAAGGATATCCTATAAGGGTAACAGACTTATGAAAAAGTCATTGGACAAACACTAATCAAGCTGCTTTAGTAATAGTATGCCATTGGGGAGAGCTTAGTCACGATACTATGGTGGAACGACTTCGTGACGAAATGAGTTTATAAGTAATAGGTGAAAAGTTGAAACTTAATTATAAATCATTTGAGTCTCAATTGCATATGTCCAATTTGTCCCTCCACTAGCTTGTTCAAACCAAAAATGAATTGCATGTTAAATCAAATGAACAGAAATGAATAGGAATGGTGAAATCGAGAAATAGCAAACTTTTGGAAATGATTAAGTTTTTATCCAAAATGAAAATGAAAATGGAGAAATGAAATCATTTGGAAATGAATGTGGTTTTCTCCAAAATGAAAATGAAAATGTAAAATGAAAAAGATCTAAAAAATGAATTTATATTTTTCGAATTAAATGAAGTTCGAAAATGGAAATAGATCATTTGGTCATAGTGAATCGTTGAATGCGTAAATATTAAATATATTTTCTCATATATTCTTTTAGGATAAAATCATCATGATTTTAACAAAATTAGAATTGGGTTGAGAAAATTATTTAATTGGAAATATATTGAAGTTTATTTTTGGGAAATAGAATAACAAATATTGGGTTGGAATAAATATAAAGTATTGGGTTAAAAGCTGAAAAAGTACTTATAATTGAACCTGATATGAAAGAGGCCCAAAGCCCCTAATGTAAGAAGGTAGATGACAAACCCTAGTATAATTAACTAGGGTTGTCACCCTCTACATCCTATTTGAACTAGGAATTCATTTTTCTAGTTGAAATAAACTTCTCTAATTCAACAAGGGTTGATATGCCGTAATTTGATATGTTAAATTAGGCTCCCTAATATACTTAATTAGATTATTCTACAGTAATATTCATGTCTTTTTAGTAATTTTCATTTAATTTTTGTTATTTTAGCTTTAATAAGCTCTTCATGCATTTTATGTTTATTTTGTGCAATTTTGAGATCTAAATTGGCCAAGGGTGCCAATTGGATCCTATTGAGTGATTGAGTGTTGTAAGAGTATGTTGGTGACCCATAATTGAGTGGAAACCGTGACACAAGCAGATGAATCACAATATTAGAGCTTGTAACATCCCGAGATTGGGCTTGGAAGTTTTGGCCTTGCAAGTGAGGATTCACAAAGGTTTAGGTGAGCAGGGGGTTCGCCAAAAGAGTATCAGCAAGAAACTCGGTAGTAGCAGTATGTGCCAAAATATGTGGTAAGGGGTTCACTAAATTCATTGCAAAAGGGTCCGCCAGTCTGGTTGGCAAGCTAGGGTGTGCCAAGGAAGTTGTGACTAGGAGTTCGCCACTCAAAGATTGAGTAAGACTTGAATTAGGAAATAAAGATATGGTGTATCTAGAAATACTTTACATGTAAGTAACACCTTTCCTAAGTCAAGTAGGGTATCCTAAGATTTCGAAACACTTAGGTTCATAAATATGACCCTTAGTTCAAGTGAATTCTCTCATTGAATATTTTTCGTTAAGTCTCTGTTCTGATCAAGTTCGTAACACCCAAGGTAAGTCTCTGTCCTATTAGGTGATTGTCTAGAAAGCTAGGTTCGCTTGCATGTGTGAACTTTGTAGGTATGGTCTATTTAAGTAATTTGCGTGTTTTTTTATATTGTGAACCAGCTAGACCATCCACTAGTAAGGATAAATGCAAAGCCAAGCTTGTTTAGTTTTTTAGATTTTTGGTGAGTGATCTAGGATTCGTCATAAGTATGTTCACTATCATGATTTTCAGTTTGAGTTCTTAAGGTTCTTATATTGTGTGCAAGATGTGATGGTATTCAAAAACTTTATTTTTAAACTAAGTAACAAAAGTAAGTTTCCACAAAACCTTATTTTCAAGTTCTAAAACTGTTTACAAAAAATGTTTTCGAAAGATATGTTTTATACGAGCTCCTAAGTGAGCCGATGTTTTTAAGTATGTTTTATAGAACAGTTTTATAAACTCTGTTTTTACGAGCTTTTGTGCGAGCTCTTTATAAGTGTTTTCAAGCAAGCTCCCTATACGAGCTCTCTGTGATATGTCTCTATATGTGCTCATTTGTGAGCCATGTTGGATATATTGGTATACTAAAGGATTGTGAGTACTCACCTCTTTGTTTCTATGATTTTGGGCATTGAGGCCCTAGTACATGTGGAGAGATAAGGGAATGTCAAGCTATGCTCTATTCACTGGGACATGTTAGTATACAAGAGAGTAAATTGCCTTGCGCTGCAATTATGGGACATGTTGGAAGGACCCTTTGAGTAATTCTGAGGCATTATATGGAGATTTGCATATCTAACGACACTAAGATAAGTATGGGCTTGGATATATTTTATGTTCTTCAACCATTCTGATAAGTGTGTTAAGTGAAAGAACATATTTTATGTTTCTTAGCCCTTTTGATAAGACAAGTAAGCGAGCATGATTTCATGTTGAATGGACTCTATTTCCAAGAAAGCGCAAGCTAAGTTTTAAAGTATGATTTTTAGTAACACATGCAAAACTCTTTTATAACTGTTGTTTTCTGATAGGATCTACGAACTGGGTCTTGCAACCTCACCCGCAAACCCAACACACGAAATGATCTTATGACTAAGTTTTCTTTTTTTTAAAGCTTAGTTTTAAAAATATTCCTTGTTGATTCCTGATTATTCATTGAGTTCGCAATGAACTCACCTATTCATCTCTTACTTCGCAGGTAAGTAGGTCGTGGATAGCAGTGGCGAGGTAGATGACTTGGCGAGGCTCACTCCTGACTGGATATTGGTGAACCTAGGAAAATAGACGATGGTTTTATTATATATGTGGGTTTAGATTTACCATAAGATGACTCTGTTTGAAATAATTTCTTTCAAGTTTTAGTTTATTTTCCGCGAACTATGTTTTAAAATACCGTATTATCTTTTCGTATGAATAAAGTTTATGTTTCTTCATGCATATTCGTTACGTTACATTGTGTTTTGTCTCAATATGCGAGACAGATTTACTATTAAGTATTAATCTATGCAACCTAAAAAATTACATGTGTACCCCTATTAGCAATAATCTTATTATTTAGCGAACTAGGTGAATTATTTGAATCCATATATGTGTTATATGAACCTTATTAAAGTATGAAAACTCATGCATGTATGATACCTCTTTATTTGCGAAGCTTGTTAGTATGCGAACCTTTGAGGAATGTTTAGGAGCGAAGTTAGTAGAAGTACGTGAATTGTTATAGTATGGACTTAAGTTTTAAATGAATGAATGATTTAACCTGTATTGTGAGCTTGTATGAGTGAACCTAGTCTAAGTTATTATTTGTGAACCTTTACTGATCTGCGAACCAGTAATCTTATGCGATCTCATACTATTTGTCTTATACGAGCTTATGTTATATTTTGTCATGTGTATGAACCTTAACTTGTTCATAGATGGCATGTGAACCTACCTTTGTGGTTTTGTAAGCTCACATGTTTTTCATTATGTGTAAATTATGTTCACTATTGTGTTTTAACTTAACACAATATTTGCTATTATTAAGTGGTGTGTTGGAGGTTAGGTTGGGGGTTAATGAAAAGTTACTTTGGTGGCTAATGTAGCCCACTAGATTCGGGTCGAACCTACTCGGCTGCATTTTAGGTGTTACAAAGCTTAGATATCATAACACCTTTGTTAGACATGGAATGAAGAAGAAAATGAGCTATCTACAGTGGTATCATGATGCCCACCCCTTAGGTATCATAATATCCATCGTCAAGGACATCCGTTGTCATATCCGGTTGCCCCGTGGACTCGAATTTGAAGAAAAGTTTGGGAGGCAATTGGATGGAAAAAGGAATTTGAGGACTTTAATGAGATATTTAGAAAACTTGAGTGGCTAGTTGGGGGGTGATCAAATTTCAATCTTGGTTTAGTTAGATTGGAACAGGTTAGTTCCATGGTGGGTGACATAATAATTAGGATTGAGTGGCGAAAATGGTCCGTGGAGATCATGTCGATAGAAAATATATATAGGTGTGTGTGGGAAAAAAATTCACCTCAATTATGCTTCCCAAATCTTTCTCTCTAAGCATTTCTTCAGTCACCTTAAAGAAGAGGCGGATGTAGTTGAAGGAAGTTCTGCATGTTGCAACTATCATGCGGATTTGAGTTTATAAGTAGGAAGATTGGGAACTGGTAAGTTTTCTTATCCCTCTAAACTTGTGAATTGAAGAAAAAGAGTAGACTAATAATCCTCTAAGCTTCGATGTAATTATAAATTTTGGTTTTAAAGTTTGGGTGTCTTCAAGTTAATTGATAATGGGTTGTTAGGCTCAACTACCAGGACAAAGAAGGCTTTCGCGTACAGACAAGCTGGGCTATTAAGAATAAGGAAGCGATGTAAGTTTCTATACTTTTTTTCTCTAGTGTATTGTGTATTTAGCATGAGTATAAATAAATTTCAAAATGAGTTCTATGATGATGCATGACCCCTGTTGCATGAGAATGTTTGTCTACTTAAGATTAAGAAAGTTATAAGTATTTGCCATCATGATATTATGAATTCCTTGAAATGTCTATTTATTTGTGGTGAGGTGTGAAATGGGATTATTAAATGGTTTAGAAGAAGTTAAGATTAGGGAAACAATGGATGATTTTGCCAGATGCCGCCATACGATGTTGTTGGGTGCATCTATGATGTTCGAAGCTCCGAACCTTGCGGAAGGGACATTGTGGTGTTTAAGCATCAAGGTTAGGAATGGTGACATGGAGGAATGGATGGAATGGGAGGAGAGAATAGAAAGATCATGGCAAGGCCATGAGTCTGATTGGAGGTTATACACATAAAATGAGTAAAACCATAACTGAAAGATGTTATGGCATCATGTGTTGGTTCGGTGGTAAATATGAGTAAGACCATAGCTTGAAGACACTATGACATCATATGAGAGTACACAAGAACGGTGAATAGGACGAAGACCATAGTTGAAAGACTATATGACATCCTTTGGTAGTCCACCGGGACAATAAATACGGGATAGTTTGTCGGGATAGTAAACACGAGGTTATATCATGTAAGATCGTAGTTAAAAGATGCTATCACAACGTAGATAGTCCACCAGAAAAATAAACACGAGATAGTTAGCTAGGACAGTAAACATGGGGCAATCTGCCAGGATAAAAGGTGTGGTAATATCCACTAGGACATTGAGCTTGGGGAGAAAGAGTGAAAGACCATAACTCAGTTATGGCATCATGAAAACTTAGCTTATGGTGAACATTAAAGTTTATAAGGTTTAAATACTTAGCTCAATGATGGAGTTTGGTAAAAATCATCAAATGGAGTGGATTCTAAGGCTTATTGAACATGAGAATATACTTGACCGAGAAGCGAGACTTAAGGGTCTACAAATAAGGGACAAATTGGAGCAATTAAGTCTGTAGAAGTTATACGGGCTAAGTAACTCAGGCTGGACAAAGAAAGAGTCCGCCAAGGATTAACCTAGGGTGGGCAATTCGTTAGGAAATAGGGAGGATAAGAATTTGAAGCCCAAGGAAATAAATGTCAGACAACCAATGACTGGCATTAGGTTTCCCTTTCAAAGTTGCGAGGGAAAAGAAATTTGGATGAGGTGCATTTAGGTCAGTGTTCCTAAAAAAACCATATCTTGAGTAAAATTTGTGTATACTACAGATAGAGAAGAAGTCAGTCAATAGTGGGCTGCCAAGAAAAAGGGGAGACAAAGACCTCATCGATATAATTTGTTAATGGCCATGGTTGACCAGGGAGTGGGAAACTCGTTTTTTTTTTAAAGATTCAATCACTTAGTTTTGAATTTTGTTATATGTCTGTTATGAAAAACGTCTCTAAGTTCTATTGAACTTATAAATGGTTTGCTTAATTGCAGGATAAGGGTGTCACTAGAAATCGAGTGGAGGACTAAGCCAGACTGTCACACTCCAAAATTGAACCTATAAGTTTTGAGGGTAAAATGGGGATTTTAGGTCTAGTAAGCTCGAGAATTTTGTTAGCATGATATTCAAAAAAAATTTGTCTATAGCATTCTAAAAATTAAATCAAATTTTGAAAATAATGTTCAAAAGACTTTCAATTTTGAAATAATGATTCATTTGCAAAAGGGTCTAAATTATGAGTTTTTAAAAGGAAATTAAACCAAAATTTAATTTTCACCCTATTTCCCCCTTTCATCTTTATAAAACTCGCGTTAGTCTCTTCTTCACATTTTTGTTTTACCATCATTGCATTCCAAAGCTCCTCTCATTCAATTTTGATTCCCAAACTCAATTCCTTAGATTTCTATCATTCCCTAAGCCATAAATCTCCATAGAACTTCAAAAAAAAAAACACCCAAAACACAATTAATTTTGTGATTTGGAGGAAATCTATCAATATTCGTGTTTTAAAAATGATACCTCTATGAATTTTGAAAGTGGAGGAAGTCAATAACGTAATTTGGTATCAATATCATATCACGAGTATCAATACTCGGGGTAGAATAATCCATACTTTATGAAATGTACTGATAAATTCTAAGATATTGATTATTAGCAAGAAACAAAATATTGTTTTGGTATCGACTTTCCAAGCAGTATCGATACCAGTTGAAAGAAATACCGATACCTTTGATTCAGCATCGATACATACATGGATAATTTTGAATTTTTGTTTAGTGGTCTAAAAGAAAGTTTAATTCTCGTTTTAAGTTCGTTTGATGGATGTTGACCATGTTTTAATGATGACTAGAATATGAATGACTTGCAATTGTTCAAAAGCTAAACCGGAAGATGTCTGCTTACTAATGAGACCATTTGTAATGCTTATGATGTGTGTTGGTGGTGTGACATCCTGATATTCGGGCTCCACGAATGGTCCAGGTATAGGTTGTTACACAAACATCGTCAATTTTAGTAAAAGGGGTCGATAGTGGTAACATGTGTATAGAGGGTCACTCTTAGAGGCCATGCCTTGGGGTTTAGTCAATTCTTAAAATTTCAAGTCTGATAGTCAACTCTTAAATAGCTTGTACAACAACATTTTTAAGAGATGTATATGCTAGTATAGACTATTATGTATTATTAATTAGTCGAGAACATAATTCAAATGTGTTAGCTAGTTATTTAGGATTTGCATCATCTAGGACCCGAACTTGGAGAACAGGTCGGGTATGGGCGTTACCCCCCTTGAGTAGACTGATGAGGATATCGAGATATCCTTCCCTGGGTGTCGTGATACCCCCTTCGCATGGAGACAAAAAATGACATCAGGAGTAGTTTTTGTACACCGAAGCACTAATCAAAAATTAGATTTCCAAGGGTATTTTGGTCATAAAAATAGGGTTGTAATTAGTCTTTAAAAGCCACTTTTAGCTGAATTAAGAGAGGAACTATTTTGCTTTGTTTTCTATCATCTTTTCCTTAGTTTTAGGTTAGGGTTAGGGTTTTTCTTTTCATTTTTTCTTTTCATTTTTCATTTAGGTTTTGCCTTTTCATTTTAAAGTAGATTTTATTCTTGTAGTTTTCTTTCTTATTTCTTGTAAAAAAGATTTTGAAATAAAGATGGATGAAGCTTTTGGGTGTCATTGGTTTAACATCTAAATGAGCATTTCTTATCCTTATCTCTATGTTGTGCATATTAAATGTTCGATGAAATGTCGGTTTGGATGTTAAGCTTTATTACGTACTAAATTATTGGATGGTTGATTGGTTGTTTGTTAGCTTAAGTTAATGTCTATTATTGATTGATTTATTGGTTGATTATATCAAAATGTTTAAAATGTTAGAATTGATGTCTCTAAGGGAAAATCTAGATAAACGAGACCGATAGGAGAGTTTATCCTTAGATAGTTTGATATAGTCATGCCGACTAGTGAGATCGAAAGGTAATCTATATGCCTAGGTGAGACTAAGAAGTAACCTTAGGTGGTATGTTTCAGTCTAGGATGAGACTGAGAGAAGATTCCTAAGAGTGGCAACCAATATAATTGGTGTAGGTTCAGTAGTTTAATTAGCAGTCAACTAATCAATCGAACATCATTTAATCATTTACATTATCTAAAACATTAGGCAAAAATTTTAGCTTAGTTAGTTTAATTTTAGTTTATAAACAATTTTATTTGGACTCATGCTAATAATTTTCGTCTCGATTAGAGTAGTAATTTCTTCAATCTAATTCTAATTCCGTAAAATCATAGCAACTTTACCGTAAAAGAATCTATGAGAAAACATATTTGATATTTCTACGTTCAATGGGTTCACAATGACCAATTAATTTAATTTAATTTTCGAACATCAAATAATTAATTAATAATTCAAAAAACCATAAATTAATTTTTCAGGTCATTTTCATTTAGTGACAAAACCACATACATTTCCAAATGTTTCACATTTCTCCAACTTTACCATTTCTATCAATTTATATTCATTCGATTCAACATGTAATTCATTTCCTGTTTCAATGAGCTAGTGGAGGGACCAATTGGACATATGAAATTAGGGCTCAAATGATTTGTAATTATGTTCCAGCATTTCGCCTATTAATTATAAACTCATTTATTCAAAAAGTCATTCCAATAAATATCATGACTGAGCTCTCTCTAATAACATACCATTACGAAAACAACTCGATCCATGCACGTCCAATGATATTTCATAAGTGTGTTACCCTCATAGGATATCCTTAATCTTTTGGGGATAAATATGTTCTCTCAATATGATCTTATTTTATCTCACGGTAGCAATTACATCTTCCTTCATGAAAATTTAATTACTATCAAATAGTAATAAAGTCATTCATCACAAAGACGAACAACCCATGGTCACGTTTACTTTTCATCTATCAAGTAATGCCAATGAGAGGATATCATTTACCCATGTCTTGGGCTATGAATTCCACTATTGTGAATGATGCCACATATTGTAGAAATCGTATACCCTGCGCACCAGCTTTCTGTTCTTTATCTATTTTAACTCAGGCTTTTACTTACATCAAAGTATACGAGTCACGCATACATAGTCCATCATCCACTCAGGATTAAGGTATGCCACACTTTGAATGTCACAAGTGAATAAATCTAGAAATGGATTCAGGATCTAATATTCTTGGGTCCAGTCTGATGTATTTTTAATCTAGTCAGTCACGTCTATGTCTCTATCCTCTAGGAGTCATTTGCTCCAATGCCTAAGAAAAGCATCATTCCAATTAGACTTGATAGGTTACATATTAATCTTTTAATCAGTTTACTAAATCTTCGATTAGACTAAGGACATTTTTAGGTTCGTCTACTAATATAAGTTCTCTTTCAATATTATGATCTGACCATGTAACACCGGTTAGGGTTAGTTTAAACATTTGACAACCAGTGAGCCAATATTTGCTTCTATTTTTCTTTACATGGAAAAACCACATTAGGACATTATACAAAGAATATTAATGTAATCCATTAATTATTTTATTAACCAAACAGTTCAAAAAAATTACAAGTTTACAAACGAATATACTACACTCAGGGCACTTGATCCAAAAGTCTTACACTTTCCCTAGTGAAGTAGATAAGTTTATTTTGCATTCCTATGATCTCCACATGTTTTTCAAAACTCCTAGCTAGTAGACTCTTGGTAAATGAGTTCGCAACATTGTCCTCAGATGCGACTTTGACTACATCCACGATTCTTTCTACACTGGTCTCCCTTATGATATGACACTTTCTATCAATATTTGTCCTTTAGTGGTTTCTAGTTTCCTTGGAATTAACTATTGATGTACTATTGTCACAATACAATGTGATAGCTTTTTCTATACTAGGAGCGGCTTCAAGATCCATAAGGAACTTTCAAAGCCATATTGCTTCCTTTTGTAGTATAAAAAAATCTAGATATTCAGCCTCCATTGGGGAATTATCAATATAACTCTGCTTTACACTTCTCCACATAATGGACCTACCACCTAGGATGAAAACACAGCCCAATGTCGATTTTCTTGAATCCTGACACATTTGTAAGTTAGAAATAGTATATCCAATTGGAGTAAGATCTCCTCTAGAATAAACAAGCATATAATCCCTCGTTCTCTATAAATACTTGAGTATATGCTTAAATACTTTTCAATATCTTTTTCATGGATTCGTCTGATATCGACTCACTAACCCCACTGCAAAACAAATATCTGGACATGTGCATAACATAGCATACATGATACGTAACACCCTTTACCAGTGTCAGATGCTGGGATAGGGTACGAGGCATTACCAGACTTAAACATAATCAATCATACAAAATCGATGCATGAAATTTCATCCAAATTAAAACGTTTCATATTTCATCATAAATTCCCTAATATGGGCTTACAAGACCAAATACATACTTTGAAAGTGGTTCGGGACCAAACCGAGAACTTTTGAAAACTTTGAAAATTTCTTGAAAAATAGGGGCAAATGCCCTGAGCACATGGCCATGTGGCTAGCCATGTGGACGAAAGTTAGGCTATTTACCAAGTCTTTTTTTCATCCAAACATTTACACACTTATACCAAATTTATCAAAACACAACTTGGCATTATCATAAACGTACAACTTAACCTACAATAGCCAACATCAATGGCCTTATACAAAATGAACTATCAAATAACATAGGCCAATATTTTAGGCCAAATCAATTATGACACATAACAAGATAATCAAGTCCTCTATACATGCCATAATTCATAATATTGCTTTCAAAATACCAAAAGAGTGTTGATAGTGTGGATGGATCTCCGACGATCTTCGTACCCCGAGCTAGCTTGGTGACACTATAAGACAAGGGAAAAAAAAGGGAGTAAGCATATAGCTTAGTAAGTTGGTATGTAAATAATAAAAAAATTATAAACATGCTTTTATCAATCCTCATAATGTGCTCTCAAGATAATACAATCATACTTGCACATAGTTTTAATATTCACTCATGTTCATATCAAGCTGTGTACGTGAGTCATAGTCAATAAATTATTTATATCTTGAGGTACGGAATATTGAATTAAGATCTGCTAAATTTATATAAAACTAGACTCACATATATTCTTACCATAAAAATTTCAGAATTTATGGTTTAGCCAATAAGTACAGTTTATTCTTTAAAGTCATCCATATTCTGCTGTCTGATAGTTTCGCCCCTTCTTCACTAAAAATTATTTATCTCCTCGTACGAGATTCAGATGATGTTCCTATTTGTTTCTATTGAAACTAGACTCATTAATAATTTTAAACATATAAATTGTAACCCATAATTATTTTTATACAATTTTTAATGAGTTTCCAAAGTCAGAACAGGGGATTCCAAAATCACTTGACCCTGTCCCATAAATATTCAAATATCTCATAATATGAAACTCTCTTGCTTACACCATTTCTTCTATGTAAAACTATACTCAATAAGATTTAATTTCATATCTTATTCAACCTCTAATTTTATTTTCACAATTTTTAATGATTTTTCAAAGTTATACAATTGCTGCTATCCAAAACTGTTTTATTACTAATTTTACTCTTTCATGTTTTCTTTGTATTAACTTTCATTTACACACACATAACACCAAGCATCAAAATTCGATCACATATCGAGCACATTGCTCATGAATATATATATACACATGTACCTGCACTCATTCATCACATAATCACAATCATTTACACTTAGTCATTTCCCGTTAAGCACATCAGAATATTAATGGATACATCAGAATATTGCACATAGTGCCACACTTGTAGCCAAAGCTACTTCACATCACTTATTACACATAGGCTCGTTCTCGAGCTATTCAAATTCGCGGGTCTGCTCACACAAGCTGGCGTTCATTCGTAACTACTCAGTGCTGCTCACACAAGCTGTCAGGTATCCGCAACAAATGCCAAATTACCCAGTCACTAGTAGAACTTATAAGACCAGCACTCGGATTCACTTAGTTACAATTTCACATAGTTTTCACATAGGTTCCTAGTGACATGTCACTTGTATCCTATTCTATTCTTAAGGTTCAACCAGGAAATTTCTCACTTGTCGATATTTTGTCAAATACATAAAATATTCAGCCACATTTATCAAAATATATCAAAATATGAAAGTGTAAGTAAAAATGATGCATTATCTACATACAAACTTACCTCGGTCTAAAATATCAAATGTTTGCGTCTTAGTCCACAACCTGGCCTTTTCCCCGGTCAATGTCAATTCCTCGTCTTTCTTGATCTATAATAATTCATTTAACTCATTTAATACACACATTTTCAATTTAGCCCCAAAAACACCTAATCACAAAAATTACATTTTTGCCCCTATCACATATTTACGATTTTCCCCTAGGCTCGTAAAATGAAAAGTACTCATTTTTCTCATTACTCAAGCCTAGCCGATTCATATTCCCTCTTATAACAGCCCACAATTTTCTTTTATGCAATTTCATTAAAATGAAAAGTTGTTTATTACACTTTAAACTTTCATATTCTACCATAAAACATCAAAACACATGAAAGTCATCCATGGGTAAATTTTAAAACACAAAACCTAGCTCAAAATAATGGTAGAAATAGCTAAACCGAGCTATGAGGATCTCAAAAATGTAAAGAACATTAAAAACAGGGCTAAAACGGACTTACAATCGAGCTTGGAAGCTTGAAAAACCCTAGCTATGTCTTCCTCGTGTGAAATTCGGCCAAGGGGTTGAAGATGAGCAAAATATGGCTTTTAATTTTGGCTTTTTAATTCATTTAATCACCAAATTACTAAAATACCATTAACTTAAAAATATTATATTTCACCTATTTCATGTCCATTTTTGTCCAACAAATTAACTAATGGTCTAACTACCTTTTAAGGACCTCCAATTTAAAATTTCATAGCAATTAGACACATCTAGCTTCTAGAACTCAAGTTTTGCTCTTTTTTACAATTTAGTCCTTTCGACTAAATTGAGTGCCCAAACGTCAAAATTTTCAAACAAAATTTTCACAAAACATTCCGTACATCTGTAGATCATAGAAATATAAGAATATTAAATTTTATCTCGTCAAATTACTGGCCCCGAAACCACTATTCCGACTAGGCCCAAAATTGGGCTGTTATAAGTCTCCCCCCTTTTAGGGATTTTCGTCCTCGAAAATCTTACCAAAAAAGAGGTTTGGGTACTGTTTTCTCATGGCTTCCTCCAGTTCCCACGTAGCCTCTTCTACTCCATGTCTTTGCTACAACACTTTCACTAAGGCTATACTTTTATTTCTCAACAGTTTAACTTCCTGTACCAAAATCTTTATCGGTTCCTCATCATAGGTCATATCCGGCCGAATCTCAATCTCTGTCAGAGAAATTACTTGTGAAGGATCGAAATGATATCGTCGTAACATTGATTCATGAAACACATTATGAATTATTTGTAAATCTGTCGGTAAAGCTAATTGATACGCACCGGCCCAATCCTTTCAATAACCTCATACGGCCCAATGAAACACGGACTCAACTTGCCCTTTCGGCCAAATCTTAAAATTTTCTTCCACGGAGATACTTCCAAAAACACTTTATCACCCACTTGAAACTCGATTTCTTTTCTTTTCAAATTCGCGTATGACTTTTGTCGATCTGCAGCACCTTTCAGACAATCACGGATTACTTTCACTTTCTCTTCGGTTTCTCTAACCAGATCAACCCCATGAATCTTTTTCTCCCTGAGCTCGATCCAATACAAAGGAGTTTGACATTTGCGACCATACAATGCTTTGTACGGTGCCAGTTGTATACTCGATTGAAAACTGTTGTTGTAGGCAAACACGACCAAAGGTACATATTTCTCCCAACTACCTTCGGATTCTAAAACACAACATCGGAGCATGTCTTCGAGAACTTGAATTACTCTTTCAGATTGACCGTTAGTTTGCGGATGAAGCGCGGTACTAAAATTAAATTTCGTACCCAAGGCTTCTTGCAACCTTTTCCAAAACCTCGAAGTGAACCTCTGATCCCTATCTGAAATAATAGACATAGGCACTCCGTGCAATCTCACAATTTCGACAATATACAACTCAGCCAACTTATCAAGTGAGTAGTCGGTATGTACCGGTATAAAGTGAGCTGATTTCTTCAATCTATCAACCACAACCCAAACGACATCTTTCTTTTTTGGAGTCAGAGGCAAACCTGTCACAAAATCCATCGTGATTCCGTCCCATTTCCACTCAGGAACCATCACTGGCTAAAGTAAACCTGAAGGTACCTGATGCTCGGCTTTCACTTGTTGGCAAATCAAACACTTTGATACAAATTTAGAAATATCTCTTTTCATACCCGACCACCAATACAATTTCTTCAAATCATTATACATTTCCGTACTACCTGGATGAACTGATAAACAACCATTGTGTGCCTCATGTAAAATTTTTCGAATCAGCTCATTATCTTTCGATACACAGACCTTATCAAGGAACGTCAAGCAGTCACCTAATCCGATTCACAAATCTGAATCACAACAACCTGATTCACACTGAGCTCTCTTGGCTTGCAATTCACTGTCATTCTTCTAAGCTTCACAAATTTGCTGAAGAAATAACTGTCTAGCCCTCAACTCGGACAAAATCGAACCATCATCAGACAAAGCCAAACTCATACTCATAGCTTTCAAAGCAAATAAGGATTTTCTGCTCAAGGCATCAGCGACTACATTCGTTTTTCCTGCGTGGTAATCAATTACTAGATCATAATCTTTTATTAATTCGGCCATCTCCGTTGTTGCAAATTCAAATCCTTTTGATTCATCAGATACTTCAAACTCTTGTGATCGGTAAAGATTTGACATTTCTCACCATACAAATAATGACGCCAAATTTTCAAAGCAAAGATGATGGCAGCTAATTCCAAGTCATGCGTCGGATAATTCTTCTCGTGTGGTAATAAGCCACCACTTTGCCCTCTTGCATCAACACACAACCAAGACCATTCAATGATGCATCACTATAAATCACAAACTCTTTCCCAGTCTCAAGTTACACCAAAATCGGCACCGCAGTCAATAATGCTTTCAATTTCTCGAAACTTTGGTCACATTTATCGGTCCATTCAAACTTGACATTCTTTTGCAGCAACTTAGTCATAGGAGAGGCAATCATCGAGATCCCTCGACAAAACATCTATAATACCCGACTAAGCCCAAAAAGCTTCTAACCTCGGATACATTCTTTGGCGGTTTTCAATCAACAATTGCCAAAATTTTGCTCGGACCAACCCGAATACCATCACTTGAAACTATGTGTCCCAAAAAGCCAACTTCACGAAGCCAAAACTCACTTTTACTGAACTTAGCAAAGAACTTCTTTTCTCTCAAAGTCTGCAACACAGTTCTTAAGTGTTCGGCATGCTCGGACTCATCTCAGGGGTAAATCAGGATGTCATCTATAAACACAACTACAAACTTATCCAAATACGATTGAAAATTTTGGTTCATCAAGTCCATAAAAATAGCCGGAGCATTAGTTAAACCGAAAGGCATCACAAGAAATTCATAGAGTCCATACCTCGTTCTCAAAGCGGTTTTTGGCACATCTGACTCTTTAACTCTCAACTGATAGTAACCGGATCTCAAATCGATCTTTTAAAACACTGTCGCCCCTTTCAACTGGTCGAACAAATCATTAATCCTCGATACCGGATACTTGTTCTTTATAGTCACTTTATTGAGCTGAAGGTAGTCAATACAATGTCTCATAGATCCGTCTTTCTTCTTTACAAATAGTACGGCAGCACCCAAGAAGAAAAACTCGGTCTCATAAATCCCTTATTTGTCAATTCTTGCAATTGAGCTTTTAATTCTTTCAATTCAGTTGGAGCCATTCTGTACGGAGAAATCGAGATTGGTGCAGTCCCAGGTAATAAATCAATAGCAAATTCAATCTCTCTAATCGGAGGTATCCCAGGCAATTCTTTTGGAAACACATCTGAGAATTCACAAACTACCGGCACTGATTCAAATTTTGACTCAGACATCTCAGTAGTCAACACGTATGCAAGATAAGCTTCACACCCTTTTCTCATGTATTTCTGAGCAGACATGTGCGGAATCACCATAGGTAATTTATTTGATTCATCTGTTTCAACCCAAAGAATCTCACCATTTTCACATTTCAACTCAAGGGTTTTCTGTCTACAATTTACCTTGGCATCATGAAATGTCAACCAATCCATACCCAGAATAACATCAAACTCATCAAATGGCAACAAGATCAAATTAGCCAAAATACAGTGACCTTGAATCATCAAAGGGAAATTCTTGCAAACCTTATCAACTAACACATATTTGCCTAAAGTGTTTGACACTTTAATCACAAATTCAATAAGTTCAATAGACAAACTCTTACTAGATACTAAATTCATACAAACATATCAAATGAGTAGACCCGAGATCCATCAATGCAATAACATTAAAATTATAAAGAGAAAATGTATCAGTAATCACATCGAGAGATGACTGTAACGCTAGGGTTCGTGCAAGTGTACACAATCGTTATCAAGTAATAAGTAAGTATCGAGTTATCATCTCCACAGGGATTGTATTTGTGCTAAGTCACTTAATTTGTAAAATTATATTAACAATTTAGTAAATAAAAAACACAATATAGTTGAGAAATTGTGATTAAAATATATTAAACTAAATGCAATGATCTCTAATGCAAATTATCCTAAGTATGCAAACTATATGAATGAAATAGATTTTAGTGAAATTAAACACAATTTGCAACAATTATTACATAAATAAACTAGGACAATTACTTTAATTAAACTCAATTTATTATCAACATGCTTAATAACATTCAGAAAAACATTCAATAGCAACTCGATCTTTCATGAGTTTGGAAACCACATAGGTCCTTTTGGAATCCTTTACTTAGTAAATACGCATTTTACTGATCCTTATTTACTAAGGGTTTCTTAGCATTCGTGTGAGGTAACAGGGACGTGTTAGGTTTGAAACAGTTTAATCACACAAATCTAAAAACTATGTAGATAACAGAGCTTGGGTAGAGTTGTTATGCAACCTACAATTCAATCGGGTTAGGATCTAAATTGAGCATTCACATTTCAATTATGCGTCCATTAGCCGTCATTTGGTTAGAATCGCTCAGCTAATTTAGGTGCATTTCAATCACATATGAACGAAATACAAACTTGATTTTAATTGAAAACATGATCGATTGAGGCACAAACATTATAAGCATGAATCAAATAAATATTATTTAATCAAAATAATCATCCTAGCTTAAAAAAATTAAGCTATCATTGTTGTAAACAAGAACAAAGAACACATATAAATTAAATTTAAAGAAAAGAAAGATTAAACCCAATTTAGTGTGGCTGTCACCCAAGACTCTGACTGACGAGGCTCCTTTGCTTCTTTGCGTTACTCATTTGTTGATGGCTCTCTAAGGTGGCCGACCAAGGGTTCTTGAAGAGACTTAATTGCTAAAATCCTTATGCAAGGATGATGAAGAGGAAAGATAGCTAAAAGAGTTGAGAGAATGATGAATGAGTGAGAGATGATGGGATGAGGGATGATTGAAAAAGTGAGAAATGAGCTCTTATTTATAGATGAGGCAACGGAGCTAGATTGCTAAAAATAGGAGTGTCCATCCTTTGAAACTTCCTCCAAAGTGGTCGGCCATGAATTGAGGAAAGGTGGCTGATTTTTCCTTGATTTTTGGTCAATTTGAGTGCCACAACAACTTAGGACTAAGACATGGTCATTAGCAAATCTTCGGGAAAATCTCGGATTTCTTTAACTCTTCAAGGACTTTGTATAATTAAACCAAAAAATAGTTTATGACATCCATGTGCAGCCGAAATTTGGGTTGACTTGGTCCCCTATTTGGACAGTTTTGCAATTAGAAGAAAACTCTCAGACCTGTCCAAAAATAGTAGATAGTTTAGAGGACCAAATAATATAATTTAACCACTTTAATTTATCAATTTACTTAACTAATTAAAACCCAATTTATTAATGAATTATTAAAAATGAATTATTAAATATAACTTTATATTTTATTATTTAATTTAATTATGCATGGCCCACTTTATAGCTTAAAAATATAACATGCTCAAATTAATATAAAATAAGCCATTTTATGCATGAAAACTATATAATAAAGTATAAAATCATAGTTTAATAATTTCTATGTCCTAATTTTAAATTTTCGCATATTTCATTTATTTATTAAACAATTACTTCGTTTTAACAACAAATTTAAGTAAAAAGGTGATGAATTATATAGAAAAAAATCCTATATATTTTTTAGTTTTCACAATCACAAACTTAAATCATTGCTCGCCTTGAGTAATGTTCATGCACAGCATAAGGTCTTGCTAAGGCAAATTTTGCTAAGAGTGTAAGTAGCATCAATCTTTGTCTCATAATAATGCATCAATAAATTCATGCTCATAGACCTTCTTTATTAACAAGTAACTCATATACAAACATTTTGAAAATTTTATTCTAAGTTTGCATGTATCATAGACCTTCAAGATTTGCCAACATGAATCATAGTTTGCATGTATGTCATAGCCATAGATAATATTCTTCATTCAACACAATTTCTCATCAATCAAGCAAAACAATCATAAGGCTTATTTATGATTTTCATATGTTGAACTTAATACTTTCTCTCCACTAATGTAGGTGACATAGTTATCAAATCAATAGGTTTTTTATAAGGTTGAAATGGGGATAGGTTAAAGGTGGGGATTTTAAGAGATGGGATATTTCGGTTTCAAAATCTTAACCTTTAACTTGTTTGGATTTCTCGAAATTCAATTTTTTTTTCAAGTGAATCTGTTGAACTCCCCCATACTTATTTTGAACTCATACTCATACATTTTCTTTTTAGATACTGATCAAATTTTTCTTCACTCTTTCTTTGTCTCTTTTTTTTTTAAGCCTGAGCACATACATCTTTATGAAAATTTCCTCAAATGTTGATTCCCAAGACAACTTTAGTCAAGATAGGTGCACAAAATTAGGATAATTAGATGGTACTGGCTTACAATGTAGGTTTATTACAATGAACATGCCTTTAAGTGCAAAATTATAGTTTCAAGGGTCTAATATCATAAGGTGGGCTTGAAAAGGCTCAAACGATCCAAAGAAAAATGGTGCCTATATCATTTTAGATTTTTATGTCCCCTAGGATTTCACCTCAAGAAAGTTACTAAGTCATTCTAAATATATAAACCTTCATGCATGTCTGATTTCAAGAGAAACTAAATTTTCATGGCAAACATTACCTAAGACTAATATCATAAAAACATTTCATTCTTCATGATAACATACAATCACTAAGATAAAATCATCATTCGTGCTTGCATACAAGCTATCTTATTAAAAAGAATTTCTCTAAACATTCATTTATTAAAACATACTTATGAAAGAAATTATTTGAAACATACTTGAAAATTTTAAAAATTTCGAGCAATTATTTGCCTTACCCCATTTAAAAAGAAGCAATGCCCTCATTGCAAGAACAAAGTAATGAATGAAAACTGAACACCAGGTAGGGTTGTAAAGAAAGAGAGGTGAGCCATTAAGACTGCTTAAATACCAAGTCTTCCTAATAACCCAATCCTAGACATGTTCATTCCCATTGCCACATCACTTAGTCTTTTTCTTTCTAAAGAAGTATTTATTTATGCTTGCTATGTATTATTTTTCAAAAATTGAATCCTAATTACTAAAGAAATAAATTCCTAAATACCTAAAAATAATTAAATATATAACAAGACAAGAATCCACCCTTCTATTTTTCTGACTTATTCCCTTTGTCCTCTTTAGCTCCATCTTCGCTTGCATCGTCAGTCTCTTCAGTCCATGTCTCAAAGATAGCATCTAGGAACTCAGGAACAAAAGTATTAGAGATATTTTTGAAAGTATTTCAAATTGAATCATCTCTAATTTTTGCATATTTCCAGTAAGTTTGTTGTTGATTGTGCATGAACTTGCACATATCCATCAAAATTGACAACTCTGATTTCCTTGAAGTACTTGCAGAAGTTGGCATGGGAGTTGTATATTCAGGTTCAACACTTAGCTTGACTGATTCTTCTTCTGGCTCAACCCTAGCTTCAGGGTTTTCAGCTTCTTCAACTGCTTCAGGACTATTTGGTTCCTTATCAGATTCTTCTTCTTCAGTGTCTGTAAATGAATCAACTTCAGTTTCTGTTTTATTTGTTGACTCTTCAGTTTTTGGCTCAGTTGGTTCCTCTTGCTCACCTTGGTTCAACTCATGCACTCTTTCTACCAACCTTTCAATATCATGACTTGTAATACACCCTTGAACATACTGCCCCTTCAGATTTGCTTGTGTTTTAACACGGGCCCTTAAGTAAAGTGAAGTGATTAATGATGGGAAATAAGCACTTCCTGCCTTCTTTTTAGCACAATCATGAATGTCCTTGAGGATAATTTTCCCAACATTAATGGATCTGTCAAGATTGCATATAACAAGAGCATCTGTTCCATCGAGATGGTGGAACTTTGTGAGATAGGCATAAAATTGCAGCGAACAAAATAAAATCATACATTTGCTACTGGTTTCAAGTATTCTCTTCAAAAAGAATGGCTTTCATACTTTCTTATAATCTATTGGGATCCCGAATTTGTCACAACATCAAGCACTTGTTGAAGAAAATCCCAATTGATATTGCTCATCATAGGGTAGTACTCATCTTCTTCAACATCAAGTAAATTAAACAAATCATTGATGGACTTAGAAGTAAGAGGTACCTTTTTTTTGAATAATGACTTCAGTAGCATCTTGCGTAGTCAAACTAGCATAGAATTCTCAAACTAGTTCATCATCGGGAAGTGAACGAGCATCACAGAATCATTCCCATTTGAGAGCATTGATTATCTTTCTAATTGGCACAGGAACAACCATCACATCATTGCTCTTCAGGTTAAAATCTTTTTCCGGTATCATAGGTTGATGCTTGAAAATTGAATCAAATCGCTCATTCACTTCTTCATCAAACACAATTGGGTTTTCAGGAGTAGTCTTTGACGATCTAGTTCTTTTCCGAGACATGGTATTTTTCCAAAAATTAAGCAGAGTTTCTGCATAAGAGAGAAAAGAGAAATCGGCAAAGTTGGTATAACTTGCTATGGCAAAAATCTTGTGATAGCAAGGATGGTGCAGCAACGATCTCTTTGCGGAAGCAATAGAGAATTTCGGGAAAAAGAAAGAAAATAACTAGGTTTTCTTTCTGGATTTGAGGTTGACGGCGTAGAGAAGAGATTTAGGGATTTTTAGGGTAGAAGCAAATTACTTTGAGGGATATGAAAAATAGTAGAACAAAAAGGGGTTTATATAGGGAAAAATTAAGGCAACATGTAGGAAAAATTTAGCTATATTAAAGTTACTTGGGCGGTAATGGGTGTGACAGCAAGGCCTAATTTTTTTCTCTCATTTTTGCTGTATTGGGCCTCAAACTCAGGCTGTATCTTTATAAAAAAACTGATTAGTACTTGGGCCAAATTTGACCCCCTTTATTAACATAAAAATTTAAAATTTAAACTGAACAAAATGAAACTTAAAAATTTTAATTAGAAAATTTATTCTTAACAAATTACAAAATTCCCAGGAAAGGTTGGAGGGGTCACAGCAGTCTCGCTTAAGTTCCAATCTCCTTAGAAAGAATTAATTAATTGTAAAAAATTAAGAAAATAATTTCTAATTATTTATTTACACAATGATTCATGAAAAATTAAGGGTCTGTTAAGATGAGCGAGGATTCAATTCGCTCAACTTCACCATCCTAGTAGTGTTTGAGACGTTGACCATTAATTTTAAACGTACCTCCATAATTATTGTATAATTCAATAGCTGCGTAAGGAAAAACTGGTAGATGGTATAGGGTCCTTTCCATCAAGATTTTAGCTTTCTAGGAAATAACTTTAGCCTCGAATTAAACAGCAACACCTTTTGACCTTCTTTAAACTCGCAAAGTTGTATATGAGTATCATGCCATCTTTTTTATCTTTCTTTACACATTTTGGCATTCTTATAGGAAAACAACCTCAGCTCTTCCAACTCATCCAGTTGTAACATCCTTCTCAGACTGGCTTGCTTAAGATCAAAATTTAACTGCTTTAGAGCCTAGTGAGCTCTATTCTCCAATTCTAATGGCAAATGACATGTCTTTCCAAAGACTAACCGATAAGGAGTCATTCCTAATGGAGTCTTAAATGCTGTTTGATAGGCCTATAATGCATCATCGAGCCTTCGAGACCAATCTTTTCTGCAAGGACGTACTACCTTTTCAAATATACCTTTGATTTCGCAATTCACTCTTTCAACTTGCCCGTTAGACTAGGGGTGATAGGCAGTAGCAATCTTGTGCTTCACATCATATTTGTCAAGTAACCACTTAAGTCAATTGTTCACAAAGTAAGAGCCTTCATCACTAATAATAGCTCTTGATGTCCTAAATCGTGTAAACACATGCTTATGTAGGAACCGCATGACTACCTTAGGATCTAACATCTGATCCGAAAATGGTCCTTCAGAGTGGATTTGTGCAATTTTCTTTAATCAATACAGATTCTCCAACCGGTAACAATTCTCGTTGGAATTAACTCATTACCCTCATTTTCAACAATCATGATTCCACCTTTCTTCAGCACACACTGCACCGAACTTACCCTCGAACTATCTGGAATAGGATAGATGATTCCTGCATCTAACCATTTGATCACTTCCTTTCTCACAACTTCTTTCATAATAGGATTGAGCCTCCTTTGCCCATCAATTTGATCTCTTTCACCTTCTTCTAAAATGATTTTATGCATGCAAAAAGAAGGTCTTATACCTAAAATATCAGGTATGGTCCAACCAATTGCTTTATTAAATTTCTTTAGAACAAAAATTAGTTGCTCCTCTTGATTTTTCGTCAGTTCCACTGAAATAATCACAGGCAAAGTAGAACAGACACCTAAATAAATGTATTTCAAATGGGAAGGAAGTACCTTTAGTTCGAGTTTAGGTGGTTCTTCAATTGACAACTTGGGTTGCACAAATTCTCTGACTTACAACTCCAATGGTTCAAACCGTGTGGATTGAACAAAATTTCTCGGATTGGCTTCTATCAAAGCCATGTTTTCTTCACCTTCTTCATCCTCCAAAGGGTCAAACTCTAAGGCTTCCTCCAATAGGTCTTCCCCAAAATTGCTTTCCATAGCAACCAAGGTTTCTATCTCTTCCATACCTGAACACTCTTCTGCTAGGTCGGGAAATTTCATCGCTTTAAGAATGTTAAAGGTTACCTGATCATTTTGAACTCGAATGATGAGTTCTCTTTTTTGCACACCAATTAACGTTCTTCCCGTGGCTAGGAAAGGTCTCCCAAAGATAATTGGCACTTCCTTATCTGCTTCAAAATCTAAAATAATAAAATCAGCAGGAAAAATAAATTTATCGACCCTTACCAAAACATCATCGATTTTTCCTTCGAGATATGCTAATGATCAATCCGCTAGCTGAAGCGTCACAGTTGTAGATCTTACTTCACCTATCCCTAACATCTTGGAAATAGACTTAGACATCAAGTTGATACTCGCTCCTAAGTCACACAAAGCTTTACCACAGTAAGATTTACCAATGTTACAAGGTATAGTAAAGCTTCATGGGTCTTTCAATTTCGGTGGCAGTTTGTTCTATAGGAACGCACTGCACTCCTTTGTCAAGGCAACAATCTCATACTCACTCAGTCGTTTCTTCTTGGACAGTATATCCTTCATAAACTTCACATAATTAGGAATTTGTTCTAAAGCCTCCACCAACGAAATATTAATGTGTAACTACTTAAGAACATCCAAAAACTTCTTAAATTACACGTCATGTTTCTACTTGTGTTGCTGCAACTTTACGGATATAGAGGTGATGGAACTTTCAGTTGAACTATACAACTTTTTTAAGTAGGTAAATCTACATCCAAAAAAGATGGTAAAATATCTGAATTCACTAAGTCAGGGTTTACCTTGTCAGACTTTACATATTCTGATTCCTTTGGTGTAGGAACTTCAACATCTGGTTGACTTTCGTCCTTTTCAACATGCTCATCTTCAACATAAATCAATCTGGGTTCCAGAGTCTTACCACTTCGCAATGTCACTACCTTAATATGTTCTTTACCCAAATTCCTTAGATTCTCAGTATTACTCAGCAAGGTTCCTTGCGGTCTATTACAAAGCTCTGTAGCCAACTGACCCATTTGGTTTTCCAAATTTTTCAATGTTGTTGCTTGGCTTTGGATCAAATAGTCATTCTTTCCCATGTACGCTTTCAACAAGTTCTCCAAACTATTTGATGCCTCAGCTTGAGGTGGTTTTGGAGCTTGCTAATTAAACCCTTAAGATTGGTTGGGTCTTTGCTGCAATAAGTTGTTGTTCGGTCCACTTCCTTAGTTGCTCCAAGAAAATTTAGGATGATTATGCCATGAAGGATTGTAGAAGTTGGACTGGGGTCTTTCTCCACTCCTATTTTGATATTTGCTCCCCACATAGTACACTGACTCGAGATTTGATGGACAATTCTCAAAAGAATGACCTTCCCCATAGTACACACAGGAAACTGTTTCAAATAGACTTGGTGGCTGAGCTGTAAAATTATTAGTACTATTAGTGGTTAACTATTTTAACATAGAGGAAATAAACGATACTTGAGCTGTTAACGAAATGAGGGAGTCAACTTCATGAACTCCGGCTACGCATCTTCCTGAAGCTATTCGATTTGTTGGCCATTGATAATTATTACTCGCGATCCTCTCGATGATCTCATAAGCCTCATTATAAGACTTAGACAAAAGTGTACCATTCACGAAAGTATCTACCATCAATCTTGTATGTGCATTGAGACAATTATAGGATGTCTCCAACTGGATACAGTGAGGAATTCCATGATGGGGACACTTATGAAGTAACTCCTTGAATTACTCCCAAGCCTCATACAAAGACTCATCATCCAATTATTGGAAAGTTGTGACCTCGTTCCTCAACTTAGCATTTTTGCTAGGTGAGAAATATTTAACCAAAAATCTCTCTGCTAATTCTTTCCATGTAGATATGGAACTTGGTGGCAATGAATTGAGCCATGCTCGTGCTCGATCTCGCAATGAGTACGGAAACAACTTCAACCTCAGTGCATCTTTAGTCACACCGACTATCTTGAATGAATCACTCACCTCCATAAATAATCGAAGACGGAGATGTGGATCTTCCGTGGGCATACCACTAAATTGGCCCACCGTTTGTAGCATTTAAAACATCACTAGTTTCAATTCAAATTGGGTTGCCTCAATATCTGGCCTTCTAATTCCTGGGTTTAACTCATTGAAAAGTGGCACAGCATATTGTTTGATGCATCGATCCTTACCATCGGCAATGAGGATAAGATTTCGTTCATGATCGGTTTCATTACCTTGGTCTTGATTATGATTCCCAAGGTCCATCTCGACTTGTCTTTGAGCTGTTCGTTCACGTCTTCTTTGTCTGAAAGTTCGCTCAATTTCAGGGTCTACAGGGAGTAAATTGATAATTTGATCTATGCCCATAAACACCTGGAAAGAAAATCACAAAAAATTAAAAAGAATAAGTTAGTAATGTTAGAAATAAATCAAATTGGAAATAAATAATTTCACAAAAAATGACTATGGCAACAGCTAACAATCCCCGGCAACGGTGCCAAAAACTTTTAACGCTAGGGTTTGTGCAAGTGTACACAGTCATTATCAAGTAATAAGTAAGTATCGAGTTATCGTCTTCACAGGGATTGTATTTGTGCTAAGTCTCTTAATTTGTAAAATTATATTAACAATTTGGTAAATAAAAAACACAATATAGTTGAGAAGTGGTGATTAAAATATATTAACCTAAATGCAATGATCCCTAATGAAATTATCTTAAGTATGCAAACTATATGAATGAAATAGATTTTAGTGAAATTAAACACAATTTGCAACAATTATAACATAAATAAACTAGGACAATTACTTTAATTAAACTCAATTTATTATCAACATGCTTAATTACATTCAGAAAAACATTCCATGGCAACTCGATCTTTCATGAGTTTGGAAACCACATTAGGTCCTTTCGGAATCCTTTACTTAGCAAATACGCATTTTACTGATCCTTATTTCCTAAAGGTTTCTTAGCATTTGTGTGAGGTAACAGGGACATGTTAGGTTTGAAACAGTTTAATCACACAAATCTAAAAACTATGCAGATAACAGAGCTTGGTTAGAGTTGTTATGTAACCTACAATTCAATCGGGTTAGGATCTAAATTGAGCATGCATATTTCAATTATGCGTCCATTAGTCGTTGTCTGGTTAGGACCGCTCAGCTAATTCAGGTGCATTTAAATCATGTATGAACAAAATATAGACTTGATTTTAATTAAAAACATGATCGATTGAGGCACAAACATGATAAGCATGAATCAAATAAATATTTTTTAATCAAAATAGTCATCCTAGCTTAAATAAATTTAAACTATCATTGTTGTAAAAAAGAACAAAAAACACATATAAAACATCTTGAAATTAAATTTAAAGAAAAAAAAGACTAAAACCAATTCAGAGTGGCTGTCACCCAAGACTCTGACTGACGAGGCTCCTTTGCTTCTTTGCGTTGCTCCTTTGCTAATGGCTCTCCAAGGTGGCCGACCAGAGGTTCTTTAAGAGGCTTAATTGCTAAAATCCTTAATCAAGGATGATGAAGGGGAAAGATAGTTAAAAGATTTGAGAGAATGATGAATGAGTGAGAGATGATGGGATGAGGGATGATTGAAAAAGTCAGAAATGAGCTCTTATTTATAGGTGAGGCAAGGGAGCTAGTTTGCTAAAAATAGGAGTGTCTATCCTTTGAAACTTCCTCCAAGAGTGGTCGACCATGAATTGAGGAAAGGTGGCTGATTTTTCCTTGATTTTTGGTCAATTTGAGTGCCACAACAACTCAGGACTAAGACTCGGTCATCAACAAATCTTTGGGAAAATCATCGATTTCTTTAACTCTTCAAGGACTTTGTATAATTAAACCAAAAAATAGTTTATGACATCCATGTGCAACTAAAAATTAGGTTGACTTGGTCCCCAATTTGGACAGTTTTGCAATTAGAAGAAAACTCTCAGACCTGTCCAAAAATAGTAGATAGTTTAGATGACCAAATAATATAATTTAACCACTTTAATTAATCAATTTACTTAATTAATTAAAACCCAATTTATTAATTAATTATTAAAAATGAATTATTAAATATAACTTTATATTTTATTATTTAATTTAATCATGCGTGGCCCCCTTTATAGCTATAAAATATAATATGCTCAAATTAATATAAAATAAGTCATTTTATGAATGAAAACTATATAATAAAGTAAAAAAAATCACATTTTAATAATTTGTATGTCCTAATTTCACATTTTTTTCATATTTCATTTATTTATTAAACAATTACTTGGTTTTAACAACAAATTTAAGTAAAAATGTGATAAATTATATAGGAAAAATCCTATATATTTTTCAGTTTACAATGACGCATCCTCACGAGCACGTATGGCATAAGCTCTGGCGGTTGCTCTAGCTTATGGCCTCACTACTGATTCTTTCACTACAGTTTTACTACTAGCTCCACTTCCGACATTTCTCAGTGGTCTACCTCTGCTGGCAGTATTACCCAGTCTAACACTCTGAAATTTTTCTTCCTCAGCCCTCTCAGGTCAATCTTTAATATAATGCTTTTGAGAACCACACTTAAAACAAGCACGATTAACCATATAAAACTCGTCGGGGTGCCGTTTACCACAATGTTGACATTCAGGTCTATTGAATTTAACATTACCCACACTTGCCAGTGAAGTAGCTTGGGTTTCAGAACCCAAATATGATCTCCCACGGTCTAGGTGCGAACACCCAGCTGAAATAGTCAATCGAGGATTCATCTATTTAGACTTTTTTGACTGAGGTTGGAATGACTTACTCATTGGCCTTTTTCTTGCATACGGGCCTCAATCTCAACTTTTTTCTTTTCTCTGTTCAGCTCTTCGGCTTTGCAAGTTCGATCAACCAGTACCACAAATTCTTTCAACTTTAAGATTCCAACTAGCAGTCAGATATCCTCGCTCAACCCATCTTCAAATATCTTACACATAATAGCCTCAGTAGACACTCATTCTTGGGCATATTTACTGAGTCTAACAAACTCTCTTTCATATTCTGCCACAGACATTCAGCCCTGCTTTAACTCAAGAACCTCTTTGCATCTTTGATCAATGAACCGTTGGCTTATGTACTTCTTTCTAAATTCCTCCTGGAAAAAAACCCCATGTAACCCTTTCTTTCGGAACCACAGATACCAGTGTCTTCCACCAATGATATGTCGAGTCCTTCAATAAAGATATTGCACACTTTAAACATTATTTGGGAGTACAAGAAAGTTCATCAAATACCCGAATAGAATTCTCAAGCCAAAACTCTGCATTCTCAGGATCATCATCTATATTAGCCTTGAACTCTTCAACGCCTTGCTTTCGGATCTTATCAACCGGAGGCTTAGTCAATCTTACCATTTTTGTACCTTCAGGAACTACGGGAATCGGTTGGGGAATAGGAGGGGGTAGAGGAGGTTGGGTGTTCGGATTCGCCCGAATAAATTCTGTGTACCAATTATTCATCATATGGAGGAAGGCTTCCAGGCCCCATCTCCCTGACTATGTGTTTCTGGTCTACTTTTAACTGGTGCAGTCCCTTACGCGAGAGCCGGCGTGTTACTCTCTACGTCATCAGCTACAGCTCGGTCGGGATCCATTTACTATATGAAAACACAATTTAAATTATCAGGAGTCATCACACTATCACAGTATATTTACGGCATGTATAGCTAGACTCTCACACATGCTACGTTAGTTTGAAAACCAATTAAACCATGGGTCTGATACCACTAAATGTAGTACCCCTTACCCGTGTCAGACACCGGGACAGGGTACGAGGCATTACCGGACTTAAACATAACCAATCATACAAAATTGAGTCACGAAATTTCATCCAAATTAAAACTTTTCATATTTCATCATAAAGTCTCTAATATAGGCTTACGAGACCCAATACCAACTTTGAAAGTGGTTTAGGATGAAACCGAAAACTTTGAAAACTTTGAATAGGGATGATGTTTATGTTTCTTTCTATTGAAAATAAACTCATTAAGAATTTTAAACATATAAATTATAACTCATAATTATTTTTATACAATTTTTAATGAGTTTCCAAAGTCTGAATAGGGGATTCCAAAATCACTCTGATCGTCTCTCATAAAAATTCAAATATCTCATAATATGATATTCTCTTGCTTACACCGTTTCTTCTATGTAAAACTAAACTCAATAAGCTTTAATTTCATATATTATTCAACCTATAATTCGATTTTCACAATTTTTGGTGATTTTTCAAATTTATACAATGGTTACTGTTCAAAACTGTTTTATTACTAATTTTACTCTTTCATGTTTTCTTTGTATTAACTTTCATTTACACACACATAACACCAAGCATGTCAATAGCTAGCCATTCCAATAGCTAGTCATTATCAAATATTTATAAGTCTTCATAGTCATACTTACTCCATATCAACCTTACCAAAATTCGATCACATATCAAGCACATTGCTCATGAATATATATACACATGTACCTACACTCATTCATCACATAATCACAATCATTTACACTTAGTCATTTCCTGTTGAGCACATCAGAATATTAACGGATACATCAGAATATTGCACATAGTGCCACACTTGTATCCAAAACTACTTCACATCACTTATTACACATAGGCTTGTTCTCGAGCTATTCACATTCACGAGTCTGCTCAAACAAGCTGTCGTTCATTCGTAACTACTCAGTGCTGCTCACACAAGCTGTCAGGTATCCGCAACACATGCCAAATTACCCAGTCACTGGTAGAACTTATAAGACCAGCACCCGGATTCACTTAGTCACAATTTCACATAGTTTTCACATAAGTTCCTAGTGACATTTCACTTGTATCCTATCCTATTCTTAAGGTTCAACCGGGAAATTTCCCACTTGTCGATATTTTATCAAATACATCAAATATTCAGCCACATTTCACAAAATATATCAAAATATGAAAGCGTAAGTAAAAACGATGCATTATTTACATACAAACTTACCTCGGTCCAAAATATCAAATGTTTGCATCTTAGTCCACAACCTTGCCTTTCCCCCGGTCAAGGTCAATACCTCGTATTTCTTGATCTATAATAACACATTTAACTAATTTAATACACACATTTTCAATTTAGCCCCAAAAACACCTTATGGAAAAAATTACATTTTTGCCCCTAGCTTTTCACATATTTACAATTTTGCCCCTAGGCTCGTAAAATGAAAATTACTCATTTTTCTCATTACTCAAGCCTAGCCGATTCATATTTCCTCTTATAGCAGCCCAAAATTTTCACTAAATCACATTTTTTCTTTTTCTACACATATTTTACAACTTTTACAAATAAGTCCTTTTATGCAATTTTACTAAAAATCACTTAGTAAAAGTTATTTATTACACTTTAAACTTTCATATTCTACCATAAAACATCAAAACACATGCAATTCATCCATGGGTAAATTTTAAAATACAAACCCTAGCTCAAAATAATGGTAGAAATAGCTATATCGAGCTACGAGGATCTAAAAAATGTAAAGAACATTAAAAACGGGGCTAAAAAGGACTTACAATAGAGCTTAGAAGCTTGAAAAACCCCAGCTATGTCTTCCTCATGTGAAATTCGGCCAAGGGGTTGAAGATGAGCAAAAATCGGCTTTTAATTTGGCTTTTAATTCATTTAATCACTAAATTACTAAATGCCCTTAACTTAAAATTATTCTATTTCACCTATTTCATGTCCATTTTTGTCCAAAAAATTAACCAATGGTCTAATTACCTTTTAAGGATCTCCAATTTAAAATTTCATAGTAATTAGATACCTCTAGCTTCTAGAACTCAAGTTTCACACTTTTTTACAATTTAGTCCTTTTGACTAAATTGAGTGCCCAAACGTCAAAATTTTTGAACGAAATTTTCATGAAATCTTTTGTACATATGTAGATCATAAAAATATAAGAATATTAAATTTTTCCTCGTCAAATTATGGGCCCCGAAACCACTGTTCCGACTAGGCCCAAAATCGGGCTGTTACATGATCCTTCCTACTGCCGAAGCATAATGAAACTTTCTCATGTTTTCACTTTCTTCTGCTATCTTAGGATAGTCCTTCAAAGAAAGATGAAATCCCAATACAGAAGGTTTATTTTCAATATCTTGTCTATGTATGGAGCTTGCAATAGTGTTATATCTTTGTTATTTCGATTCCTTAGGATTTGAATTCGTAGAAAAAAATTAGCTTTTCTCAAGTCCTTCATGCTAAACTATTAGGTTAACTACAGTTTAAATGATAACAATGTCCCTATATCATTTCCAATGAGTAGAATGTCATCGACATATAGAACAAGATAGACCACATTTCCATCCCTAATACATTTATAAACACAAGGTTCATATAAGTTTTTCTCAAATCCAAAAGTCTTCATCGTTTGATCAAGTCTTTGATTCCATGAGTGGGATACTTGCTTAAGTCCATATATGGATCTAAGCACTTTGAAATCTTTATGCTCATTTCGTTTAGCTATATATCTAGTAGGTTACATCATATAGATGCTCTTTTCAAGATAGTTGCTCAAGAATGTTGTCTTGACACCCATTTGTCAAATCTCATAATCAAGAGTCATCGCAATGGATAAAAATATGAGGATTAATTTGAGAATGACAACCAGAGAGAAGGTTTCTTGGTAATTGATACCTTTTTTTATATAAATAACCTTTTGTTATAAGTCAGGTCCTATAAGTTTCTACTTTTCTATCTGCGTTTCTTTTCTTCTTTTAGATCCACTTACACCCTATGGGATCCGCCTTCACTATCGATAGTATTAAGCCAGTTATCATATCTGAATCCATCTTGGGACGATCTTGTGAAACACCTGTCAATGAAGTACGTTAAATAATGCAATTTTAAATAATAATAGTAATATACAAAAACCCTAAACACCTAGTAAAACTATACCAGCAACACATGTATGTAAACCTTTGTACTTCTTTATCTCCCACAACCCTATTCTTTTTCTAATCGAACCTATTATTTTTCATGAACATGTACTATCCCGCACTGCACCGTTGGCCTCCAACTTCTCATATTTGGATTTAACCACGTGGTAGTTAACCCCGTTCATGATGCTATATTATTTCAATGCACCAAGAAAACTATCCTTACTGGAGAGCTCCTTACCAACTTCCAATTCATCCGAATCAAATAACAAACTTGTATGGTCATTCCTTTTGTGTGGTAGATCTAGAAACACCAACGCATCATCTGTCGATAGATCGACATTATGCATGTGGGCTGGAGGCAAGTATGTCGTGAATTGTAGATCTTTTTCTTCATTTGAACCCCTTTCACCGTCTTTAGGTTCAATCGGAACAGGCTCTGATTCAAAAAATAATGCAACTTCTCCACCATCCGGGTCGGGCTCTCAAGGTGGATCCACATCGGACTCATCATCCAACCCATCATCATCTGCAACGTACAAGGTCCCCTCGCCGGTGGACGCCGTAGGGTGTACATCATCCCTTCTTGTGGACGTTTCGTGACGTCCCCAATCAGATGTAGATTGCCAACCACTAGAAGCTGATGTCATTCCCCAGTATGTATTTCCAACATCGAACATTGACCACCTAGGTGTATGTCCCATCCACTAACCGAGTGTCATGCAAGGGTTGTGTATTCCATACTACCACCAAACACGGGCTCTTCCGTGTTCTGCCTCCCACTAAAGGAGTGTCAAGTAGGGGTCGTGTATTCCTCTAAAAAAGCAGTAGATGTTGAAGTTGCAAGTGCTTCATTTGGTGATCAAAATTGTACATATAACTCAAGATAGATGATCCACTAGTAAGATGAGTCTGCACCATCGCCTCCCAGCTACAACCGCCTTTGATACCAAATGAGTCATATGTCACGGGATCAACCAAAGCACAAATTTGATACTTAATAGATGAAAAAATAATTATTTTTAACACTATTTTTTGAGAAGATGGTTTTGAAAAAATACTGTAGAAAAATAGTGTCTACGTGTATTCCTCTCAAGAAGCAGTAGATGTTAAAGCGTTTTTGACACTATTTTTTCAAAACCATCTTCTCAAAATTATTTTTTCAGAAACTACTAAACAAAAAAAACAAAATCCATCTTGTCAATATAATTTTTTAAGACTCATCCCAAAAACTATTACAAAAACCCTAAACCCTAAATACAAAATTATTTTTAAAAACCCTAAACCCTAATTTAATTTATTTTTAAAAAAATCTTAAACCTTAATTTATTTTATTTTAAAAAACCCTAAAACCTAAATTATTTTTTAAAATCCCTAACCCATAACCCTATAAATAAATTCCTAATTTATTTTAGCAAAACCCTAATCCTAATCCCTTAAAACCCTAGCACTAAACATGTAAATAGTCCTAACCCTAGAAAAAAACACAAGCTAAAGTGCGTCCTTGAGGGAGCATTTTTCCATGTCAACAAAGCACAACTATGTTAGCGAGCTTTTTGCTAAGATGGAAAAAAACGCTCCCTCAAGGACGTGCTTTTCCGAAATTTCCCCTTAAAACGTGCCTACGTAGAAGCATTTTTGTAATTTTGTCCAATTTCGGTAAATAAAGTTTAGAGTGAATCATTTTCGTAAATAAAGTAGGAAATGGGCCTTTTTTTTGTAAAATGGTCTAATTTTTGAGTAGTGTCAAGTATCAGTGTCAACAAGTATCTAGTAATGCTTGTTTAGAAAATTTTCAAAATTTTTGGGGTTTTGAGTCTAGTTGATATTTTGAACAAGAGTCACTCAATTTTTATATCCAAATTATACATAGAAATATATTTTGGAGATTAGTTTAGATTTAAATCAGAACCATTTCTCAAGATTTATGAATTGGATTTAGTAAAATTTGAAATTATATCTTGAAGATTCAAAAATTATCTGAGCTCATCGAAGATATTCTTTTTGTTTGATATTCTTCTAATTTGCACACAAAAAAAATCTTCCTTTGAGAATTACTACTTTGAAAATTTAAAGAAACTACTACTACACTAATAATAATAATAACAATAATAATAATAGTTTTCGACAATGGTTATCTTCACCGATGGCAAGAAATCCAAAGCGATTTTTGTTTGAATCTTCCTTCTTTTTTACATGAAACTCTTCAATTTCTTTATTATTGAAAACCATGGCTATATTTTTTGAAACCCATAAATCTATTGGTCTGAAGCTCTTAAATCTCTTCATATGGCTCCTTCATCCAGTTTTTGTTTTTAAACATTAAACCCAAACAAAGAATACTTTGATGGGAAACCCATGTCTTCCTTAGTAATCGGATTCAAAAACCTACATATTAACGAGTTAAAACCTTTCAAAAAAAACCCAAATAAATTGAAGAAATGTAAACCACAAATAAAATCCTTAAAATCCCCAAATTTCATTAAAATTTTGAAGAGATTGGACCCTTAATAGAATGGAAAATCATCTAGGCTTATTTGCTGAAAAAGATGTTCCCAAATTGTGATCAAATTAATGAAGCATAAGCACGGTACATACCAAGCATACTAGAGCAAATCAGTCAAACTATTTCCACCCTAAACCACTCTGCATTTTTTCCCTTAGTTGAAAAATGATGAGATTTTTTTTTGTAGTAAAAATAGGATGGAATCAATTACAAACTAACAGAAGCCTCATTAGAATTAAACAGTAAGAATTGATTATTTGATCGAATCTGATTGGCAACTTTAGAAGGAGTTACATTGAATACTCAAGGACCAACCGGAAACTCTATCATTAATCTTGCCAAAATGTGGGGACCAGAATTTGCTTCTCTTAGAATCAATTTGATAACCATACGCCAATCACATTTACATAGTTCTTAGATTCTTAATATCTAGTCTCTATTCACTTATCCCTTGAGACCACCAAGGATACCTTCAACAACTATAGTGCAATTAATCTTAATTATCACCTCTTTCCACATAACATCTCATGCTAGTTGAAGGCCATCGTAAATAGCCCAAAGCTCAGCTTATTCAACACTACATTTTTTAATATTTCTCTTAATCCCTCATAACCACCTACCATACTCATCCCTTATGACGGTTGTTGAAGAAGTGAGTCCCAAAGATGGATTGTGAGCTCCATCAACATTCAATTTAAAAGAACCAGTAGATGGTGGAATCCACCTACAACCCCTACTTCGATTACTAGAAGTTCCTCTAAACCTTTCAGGCTTCGGCTTAGTATATCTCGCCCAACACTAAGCGGATTAGATAACATTAACAAAGTTGAAAGAAACACCCTGGAAAACCTTAAGATTTCTTTATTTCCAAAACCTCCAACAAACAATACCAAAGAAAAATTACCAAATCACATCTTGAAATACTAATCCGAATACGTTTCTCAAATTCGCCAAAACCCAATCCTACAAAGAATAAGAGAAAAATTGAGTTAAGAGATTGGAATGGATAATATGTCTCTAAACTTCTCGTGCTTGACAACAATCTCTTAAAACATGAATACAAGATTCTTCTGCGCTCTAACAAATTACACAGGAACGATCTGTCGAAACTCCTCTTATACATTGTTCTGCGTTAGTCATTAAGCGTTCCTTCAAGACTAACTAGAGAAATTGACGAATCTGCTGAGGACCATCCAAAAACCAAACAAGCTTCTATTTATCTTACGGAGAATTAAAAGAATCCTTCAAAAGCATACTATAAGTAGATTTGACTATAAAATCACCATTTGGAGACCATCTAGAGACAAGTGCATCCTGTCCAAATAGGCAATTCGGCGTCGAGGTTCTTGCAATATAAGAGAGAATATTACTATCCAGAAAACATCACAGATAACCCTAATTCCAATTTCCATCCATATATACAATCTCATTTAAAATTATAGAAGTGTTAATAAGAGCTGGATAACGATAGAAATTAAGAAGCGGACCCATACTCGCTATCCAATTATCAGTCCAAAATTTCACAAGGTTGCCTGTGACAGCCCAAAACTGACCCTAGTCGGGAAGTGGTTTCGGGACTGCTAAACCGAGTCACCAAAATGTTTGAATGTGATATTATTGTCTAAAATATGTGATTATGAATGTGTGGAAAATTTCAAGCTTCGATTTAGTCAATTGCATGTGAATTTAGTCCATAGGACTTATGTGAGAAAGTTGTAAAAAAATGTGATAGGGTAATTTATAAGGACCAATTTAAGCAAGGAGTGAAAATATTGACTTTGCATGTCAAATACCCCTTTTTTTATACATAGTGGCCGGCCATGATGGAGCTTATATTAGACTATGTGGTAAAGTTCCATGAAGTGGACATTAGTTTAAGTAAAAGAAAAGAAACGATAAAAGAAATATTAAGGATACTAAAAGAAAAAAAAAAGAAGAAGGAGAGAGGTTATCACCTTGTTCATCTTGGCCGGTTGTAGAGAGGAAGAGAGGAGGATAGCATTCGGTCATTTGAAACCTAAGGAAGGTTAGTCTTTTGTTTGGTTTTTGATAATTTTCACATTTTTGATATCATTGCTTTGTGTTCTTTAAACCCCATGGTTCAATTTTGTGAATTGATGATGATTTTGTGTTTTGCCATTGATGAGTGCTTGAGCTTTTTGATAGTTGTTGATGAAAAATGAAAGATATGTTAAAGATTAATATGTTTTGTGTTGAAGTTTTTGGTGATTTTGAGTAGTTAGGGCTAAATTACAAAAATAAATTTTTGAAGGACTCAAAGGTGGAATAAATGAAATGTATGGACTTATATGGGTACTAGGAAGATTCGGCCCTTAAGGAGTGTGACCAAATTTTGTGTATTTGGTGTTTTGTGGAATAAGGACTAAATTGTGAAAGTGCGAAATATTAGGGGTAAAAATGTAATTTACCCATTTATGCGTTATTAGACTAAATTGAATGAAAATATGTTAAAACGAGATTTATTTGAATATGTTAAGATCAAGAAACCAAGAAATTGGATTTAGATCGGGGAAAATCGAAAGTAGTTGAGTAGCCGATCAATTAGTCGACGACATCCGAAGAAAGTTATAAGCAATTAGATATTAAAATTTCGGAATATATGTTAGTTATATATGCTGAAATGGAAATATGTTAAATGTATATATAGCTGAATATGATATGGGTGAATTATATGTTAAATTAAGGCTTGGTAAGCTAGCTATTAAGGTGAAATGCTAATGT